>NC_067149.1:53324391-53604391 GCF_903995435.1 Acomys russatus | reverse complement strand
CAAGTAAGCAGCATATTCTTTCATGGTATTTGCTTCAGTTCCTGCCTCCAGGTTCCTTCCTTGAGTTACTGTCCTGGCTTCCTTCAGTGATGGACTGGAATGCTGCAAGGCCATCTTGAAATTGTAAGATAAAATAAACACTTTCTTCTTTTTAGTTGCTTTTGGTCAGTGTTTTTACCACAGCAACAGAGCGTCCAAACTAGGACACCTTCTAGGAAGCCTCCAGAGACAACCACACCCTCCTCCAGCCACACAGAACAAAGCAGGGCTGGCTGGCCTGCCATCAGCCTGGGATTGTGAACCCAGGATGGCTGGACTTTCTCTAGGACACAAACTGAGCGAGGGCTGGTGTTAGGGACACCTCCCATGGGCACCCACTCCCTTCAGATCACTGTCTGGTCGCCTGCCTCACCTTCAAGCTTGGCTCAACACTGCTAATTGGGGGTGAGGGTGGGGCTCTTTGGAGTGGATTTAAAAGTGGTTCTGAGGGAATTAGCTTCTCTGGTCGAGCAAATACCATAATGAAGCGAAGCGCGCAGCTGGTATGAGCAGCACTTGAATTTTGGAACAGAGCCACTAACAAACAGACTTTGGGGGAGAAATGCAGCACTTGGGAAAGAATTTAAGGTCAACAACAAGAATTTAAAATAAAATTGAAACAATACCCTCTGCCCTGTTTTCTTTAGCCACTGAGTACATAGGGCACTGGCTTCTGCATGTCATTTGTCTGAGATGCCTCCAACTGTCATTTTTTTAAACGTGGAAGAGCAGGCACAGTAAGAGGTGGGAATGTGAAACCGAAGTGGTCAAGATGGTGGCTATGGTTCTGGTTACAGATGTTTCTTGACCTTCAGCCCCAAGGCTACCTTGTCCCTTCCCTGGGAAGAACTCTTGCTTTCAGGCACAAACCTACAAAGCCATAAATGACACAGCTATAGGCATCTTAACTCACAAGAGCAGGGAGGTCTTCCAGCCTGCTCTCCTCTCTTGAGGAGAATCTATCTGTTGGGTGACAGACAGATGGTCTGTAGGGACAGGCAGGGCTGTCACATCAGGACATATGCTGTCATTTCTCTCTCCCTCCTACATGCTTAAAAAGTAAGGGTTAGGGTGTCTCTGAGACATAAAAGGGTTGCGCCCCCACCCCAACCCATGCACAGTGTTGTGAGTTTCTGTCCTCAGCACCACAGGACGGACAGACAGACAGTCAGACAGACAGTCAGACAGACAGTCAGACAGACAAAGAACAACACCTAGAATCCAAATTAGAAAACAAAAACCTCCAAACAAAACCAACACATTCTGGGCTGGCAAGATGGCTGGGCAGTGAAGGCAGCTACCGCCAGGGCTGACAACCCATATTCAACCCCTGGAACTCCAACAGTGGAAGCCAGAAATAGACTCTGGAAAGTCGCTCCCTGACCTCCACACATGTGCCATGGCATGATGTGCCTACAGACATGCACAAATCAAATAATTTTTTTTTTAATTTAAGCGAATTTTTCTAAGTTTTAAACTTTGGAAACCCACAGCTGTAGGGAAAAAAAAAGAAAAAGTTCTCTATTGTCTGAGACTATTCACACTTTGTAAATTTTTTTCATTCTATATGAGAAAATGTTTTATTTAAATAGATTTGAGGATATATATATATGTATATCTAATTTATCCTATTTATCATAATTATTCAAACAATACAAATTCCCAAGTCACTAAAGAATTTTTAGAACTGTGTTTTTTAAAAGCAGGTATATAATATCTATTAAGTTACTGAAATGTAATTTAGGTCCCTGCAATGGCCTTTTTTTTTTTTTTTTTTTTTTTTAAATGTTCTTCTATTCCAAACAGCACTTACAGTCTTGACTTTTCACCAGAAGTAGCATTTGACTCCTATTACTGGATACTCTCCAGAAGAGTGATACTGTCTAGGCCTCACTGCCTCACGCAGGTCTGCCTCACGCAGGTCTGCCTCACGGAGGTCTCCCTCACATCAGCCTTTCATACAGCTGGCCCTCTTTATTTTCTCTGAGGTTGCATCAAAATGGCATGACAGACAGCCTTGTGAGGAAATATGGGGGCTGTGGTTGTCTGTGAGAGAAGAGCAGTTACAGAATGTATGCTAGGTACTCTCACGCTAAGAGCCCAGTGGAGAGGCAAGCTGTCCCAGCCTCTCCCCTCTGGGCTCCTGCTTTTCCTCCTGCCAGTGGGGAAAACATTTCTGTCAGGCCCATCAGACCACACTGAAGACACGCCTCAGGACATAGGAGCCATGGCTTCCTCCTCTAGCCTGACTCCTACAGACCTCTTGGTTATATATTATAATACTGGATTACATCTTGTGATGACACTGATACCGATCCATCTGTGTCCACTAAAAGTGAATGTAGATCGATGTATTGAAGGAATTTGGGAGGGAGCTGAGAGGGGGAAGGGACCCACCAGTGATGCCCCTTGTATACTGCCATTAAGTTTCTAGAGCTATTTGGAGGACTAGGGCAGGGGCCAAGGGTGAATAGCCTGTTTGAAAATTCAAGTCACAAACTAGCAGAGGAGCATGGCTCCCAGTAGGCAAAGAGGCATCACTTTTCTGGAGAGCACTTGGTGATAGGAAACAAGTGCTCTGACCTTTGAACTGACCTCCTCACAGGATTCAGAGGAAGATCTGAGTCAGGAGAGGGATGTGCATCCTATTGAGACTTTAGGCGAGAGTAACATGGAAGAATAAGGAAATAGTAGGACCCACAGGGTCCTGGAAACCTACGAGAAGAACTTTATGACAGGCAGATCTGGGTCCTGGGGTCCTCCTCAAACTAAGGCACCAGCCAAGGAGAATATAGGCATTAAACTTCGAACCTCTACCAAGACCTAGCCGACGATCATGATATTCTCCACCGTTGAGTGGAGAGTGAGATGTGACTCTCACATGAACTCTGGTGCCCCTTTTCTGACCACGTCCCCTGGATGGGGAGGCCTGGCGGCACTCAGAGGAAGGATAGCAAGTTACCAAGAAGAGACTCAATATTCTAAGAGCATATATAGGGGGAGGAGGTCTCCCTCAATCACAGACATATGGGAGGGGAGAAGGGGGGAAGTGGGAGGGAGGGAAGAATGGGAAGAAACAAGGGAAGGGCTAACAATCAAGATGTAATATGGAAAAAAAAAAAAAGAAACGTATTGGGGGGAAGAGTACACAGGATGCTGGGGAGTGAAGGAGGCTCAGCTGACTGAGAGAATAGAAAGATGATGGCATGTACACTTGACAGTTGTGCCAAATGACCATTTGTAATGGAGCTTAGCAGACACTGTTTCCAGCCGGTGTTCACTAAATGCCTCAAATCTCAGTTAGAAGAGGCAGAGTGCATCATGGGGGCAAGAGAAGTTAACAAGAAGAATTTATTGAAACTGATGAGTCTCTTTATCTCTCTCTAAAAGGTAAGGAAAGGAAAGCAATCTTTGCCACAGAGAACATAGCGAATCCCCAAGCCCACTGCAACTGGCCTTCTGAGTGTCCTTCCAGTCTCCTGGGCTCAAAGCCAAGGGGCTGATGTCAGCAGTGTTGCCTGGACCTTACCTTGTAGAGGGCTTCTTTTCCCACAGGCTGCCCTCGGGGAGATGTGGGGATGGGTTCCAAGGCGGGGGCTGCCACGCTTTGCCCTTCTGTGCCCTGGTCAGAGACCTCCTCTTCTTCTTCTGGGCATCGGCTCAGTGGCTTCTCAAAGCCACCTTCCAGGAGCTGAGGCAAGGGGTCCTCCTCAATGGAGATGATTCTGCGGAGTGTCCGGGAACGGGGAACCCCAGTCCCGGGATCCCCAGTGCCCAGCTCCTCCTCTGCCAGGAGATACGCACTCAGGCCCACAGAGTTTCTCCTCCTCGAGGTGCCGAATGCCTCTTCCTCTTCTACCGACTGGCTATCAGGATGGGGATGGGGAGGAAGATGAGTGGGAGGAAATAGTAAAATATCAATATGGAAGTGGAGAGATACTTGTCCGCCTTGCACTGGAGAGAGCTCCAGAGAAGGAGACGGGGCAACAGAGCCATGAGCCAGCTCCATGTGTTGAACAGCTTCAAAGCCTGCCTGCTGCCGCAGCCACCACCACTGCCAATGATGAAGATGCTGATGAAGATTAGCAGGTCTCAATTAAAAATAAAGGCCCTGTCCTCACGTGGCACTGGACTTAAGAGGAGGACCAGAGTAACAAACAACACAGATATATTCTTACGAACTAGACTGTTCAGGAAGAAGACAGTGAAGAAAGGATTATGCTGGGTTAAAGATACAGGACTCTGTGAGAACACTCAGGTGGCTGGGCTTGCTCCCACTCCATGCCCTCAATTACTGCATGTCCTTCTGGAAGGACATCAATTCTTCACACTTCACATTGCCCTACCACAAAACATGGTCCATTAGCCTAGCCCATTCATATATGAGACAATGCGTAAGAGAGGGATGACCTCATAGCGCACACCCACACAAGGCACTCTCATGCAGGACACACCCACACAGTGCAGGCTTACACAGCAGCTGTCCACACAGTGTCCCTCAGCAGTGCAGAGGTATTGTTGCTGTCGGAAAGCTCCTCCCACCCATGACAGATGTCTCCTGACTCAGAGACGGATCATTATGAACGGGCTTGGGTCAGGAGGTGCATCCATCCCCGTCTCTTTCTTCCCCCTTTCTGTGTTTCTGAACTAGAAGAAGGAGAAGGTAGCCTCAAAGACCTTCTGGAGGCATTCGAGTGTTATGAGCAAAGAGGACAGTAGGAGGTAGAACGACCCTGCCAGTTGGGGCACAGAGAGAAGCATAGGTTGATTTTCCAAGGGTTTGGAGAGCAAATTCCGCACAGATCTTCAGGTCACTGTTGTTCCTTCTCCATCTTAGTGAACAGTTCAAGCTGAGAGGATTTAAATGAGACAGGTATGACCTTGTGAACACACACACACACTGAAAGAAATACAGATGAACCAGCAAGGTGACAAAGGCAAAGGAGAAAGAGATAAGGAAATGGAATCAAGGGACACAGAACACTGCAATCCAAGAGAAACACCATTAGCCTTCCCTTGGCTTCTAGCAGTTTTTATTCATAAGGCCAATAATAGGAAGGAAAAAGAAAACCAAAGTGAATCCATCACTTTCTAAAGCTAGCTGTGATTCTGAAGGACAAATTAAGACACTGTTTACTTTCAACAGAGGTGAACTGGTTTGGATAGAGAGTAAAAGATTCATAGCAATTCAACCACCTTTCCCTTTACTTATGAAACAGGTTAAATCAAAGCCAACTGGCTCCTCCTATGCACACTATTAAGCCCATCACCTGACTACCTGGTTCAGAATACAGTATCCCTGTCCATTTTTAGCTGCTTTTACATGCAACATGAACGTGCATGTAGACATGCAAGCAGGCACATATGTGCGCACACACATACACACACACACACACACACACACACACACACACACACACAATGTTTTCCCAAAGGTGTTTCAACAGAAAAAGAAACAAGCATTTAAGTGTGCCCTAAAATGAAGTGCTTCTTGGGGAAAAAAAGCGTTTTATTTGGGAACATCTCAAGCACTGTTGACATTCTATAATGGCTTCAGCTTAGCATGTCTAAGCTCATTTCTGCTTTGCCACCAAACACTGCCTGCCAGCAGTAGAGAGAGTGGCTGCTTTTGCCAAAATCGATATTGGAATTCAGAGCACACACTTTGATGCTTAGTGGGTTATTTTCTATTTCCGCTGCTTGCCTGTGAGCTCATGAAGCAGAGAAGAGCAAACCTCTGCTCCAGTGACTCACATTCTACCTCACAAACGTGGCCGCTCACTACCTATCTAGTCAATGGGCATTTGCTGGTGGATAGAGATAGTGGCGATGTCACAAAACCTGGAAGAATGTCAGGCTTTCCATAAATGGATTACCAGGAGGTAATCCACAAATGGCTGTCGAATCAATCAACCTGGAAATACATTCAGTTCTGAGAAACCAACAGGCTAACAAATACTAGTGTAGAATGTTGGCTTCCAAATTGTACCTCACTACTGAGCTATTGAGAGATAAGCCATGATATCTGATCAGCCTGTCTACACCTCCAAGTCACTTTTACTTTGCCCATATTTTCAGTTCACCCTTGCCCATCTTCTCTGTGAGTGAGTTTACACATCTTCTCCTGCAATCTGATGCTAGTCGGCTCAGCCACCTTGGCCTCTCTGTGTCTATCCACGGGGATGGAGTACCTGCTCAAAAGAGGTCAGGGAGGAGCTGGGCGTGGTGGCGCACGCCTTTAATCCCAGCACTCGGGAGGCAGAGGCAGGCGGATCGCTGTGAGTTCGAGGCCAGCCTGGTCTACAAAGTGATTCCAGGATGGCCAAGATAACATAGAGAAACCCTGTCTTGAAAAACAACAACAAAACAAACAAGCAAAGAGGTTGAGGAGGACTGGCTTGTCTGTCTGAATGAGTATCAAGCCAACACTCTGCATACTCACGCTCAGTTCGCATGCCGTAGCGCGCGCTGCCTTTGAGTTAGTTAAATATGAATCGCTGCAACGATCTGTCAATCATGAGCCCTAATTTTGTCTCTAGAGGGTTTCAGCTAAGGGTGATTCTATATGACATTTTAATTCAGATCACAGTCAGTGCAGAAAAACCAGGTAGCTGCGAGACGTAGAGCACTGCCCAGCCACTCCCTCCTTGATCATCTTCACTTCCTCCTTTCTGAGTCAGCCCCAAGTTCTCTGCAGGCCCACAGCAGGGCAGGGTAGCTCTCTTCACTACAGGTTTGCTCTGCATAGCCTCTCCCTAGCTTGGATGTCAAGACAGAGAGGGACAGGCCCTCTGAGAGTCAAGGCAAGTGACCGACTGACATCAGGCCTCCCTAGTAAGGCTACACCTCAAAGGACCAGTAAATGTGGGCCCAGAGACAGCTCCCAAGGGATTGAGATGAACGCACGGAGAAAAGAAGGGTGGTGGGTGACGACTTACCTCCTGAGAATGTCCCTGCCATCCACATATTTGCCGATCACAGAGCCAGATCTCTGCTTCTTGCTTGCCTTGGAAGCAGCTGTGTTTGCCTTGGCCGCCTTATCTTTCTGCAGAAACACAAAATGCCCTGAGATCCACGCCGGTGGATCTGTCTCGATGCTTGAGCAGAAATGGGGGAAGACTCTAGAGGGGACACTAAATGAGAGAAGCAGGTGTGGTTTTCCTGCTCAGTCACTCACACTCTCCTGTTTCTCCAGGAGCCCAGCGCCCCCACCTCCCTCCAATTAGGACTCCTTCATCTTCTTTCTAGGAATTCACACAGAGAAGGGAATGCAGAGAGGAGAGCCTGGGGCCTCCTGTGCCATTCTTCACAGGAACTGGTCATTTGAAAGAGATGAAAAAAGAAAACAAAGATAAGCTCTACCTAGGAAAATATTCATAGGCTCCCTAAGCTCCCTAAGCATTTAAAGCCACACTCTTCCTCCTGGCTCTAAGCTCCCTTTCCTAACAAAGCCCTAAGGTACTGAGATAGGGTCCTGGCCAGAGGGGCAGTTAACCTAGGGCTCTGACCACCACTCCCTCACCAGCCCAAGACCTCTGCAGTCCTTTGTGGAAGCAGGCTGTGTGGGGCTGAAGTGTGCAAATACCATAACACAGAACCTGAGAGGCAGGAGCAGGGCCCAGAATCCCTTTGCCAAGAGTTTAGGGAGCCAGATCACAAGAAGAGTGCTGCCTTAATAAGCCACTCTATGCCTCTGGAGGACCCATAAGGGAGGGAGCAAGTGCTGAATCCCCAGCACCCCTGAGGATATGGCTTTAATGACTCCAGACAATCTTTACTTATTATTCCGCATTAACAGGGCTCTAGCCCCCTTTCTTTGATTTCTTACTGGTATTTTTCCCTCCACTCCTTCTCTTTCAAAACAAAACGAGTTGAGTTTGGCAGGTGAAGGAAAATGAGGTGAAGGGATTAAGGTGGCATTTGGTTGGAAGTTTTAAAAAAAAAAAATCAGCATTTCTTCTAAAACAATTATAATCGTTATCATTATCAGACAAACATGTGTAGGCTTAAGCCTTGCCCTGATAGTACACATGTGGGTGGCTGAGATGATTATTGCTGGTTGGTGGTGTCAGAGAAGCGGTGATGTAACAGGGACCCTCAGGATGGCAGCATAAGCCAGGCAGGGGCAAACGCAGGGAACATCAACTCTCAGAGACTGGCTGTATTTAGGTTACTGCTCAGCCGAGGCTGCAGCACACACACCATCCTCTCCCTGAGGGGTTTTTGTTGTTGTTGTTGTTGTGTTTTGTTTTGTTTTCCTCAAAAATCCTTACACCTGAGTGAAAGAAAACAGAAACTCCCTTTCCTTGTGTGAGTGCTGAGATCATGGCGAAGATGACCGATGCCTTCTCCAGAGACACACAAGTTCATGGTATGATAACCCTACAATTAGGGGGTTCCATTGAGCTACTCTGCCCCTTCAGAGAATCCAATATCTCCATTCTATAAAGGGGGAATGAAGAAGGAGATGCAAATTTCTAGAGCCGCTTCAATGTGCCCCACAGTGAAGACCTGTGAGTGTCACACTGTTTGGGAAGTTATGGAGCCCTGTGCTCAGGAATGGGAGAGGAGGTACACACAGAGATAGAGTTTTAGGTATGTGTACAGATAAAGCTAGACACAAAATCAGCTGTGTAAACAGCTGTGTGTGCATTGTAAATTTGCTTTCCCGACAGCATCAAGTTTGGAGATTTTCATCAGGAGATAAAATTTGGACCGAAAGGACAAGCTGAGCATTTGACTTCACATGATGATATTTCAGCTGTGCCATTTCATGACGGAACTACCAATTCACATCCAAAAACTGGGTGGCTCTCCCAAACATTTGAGTCTGGTTGTGGTAAGAGGGAAGCATTTCCCTTCATGAGAAAAACCCACGTGTGGTTACCTTATTACTACTTGCATATATCAAGAGGGACCCAACACACCCTAACTCTCTGGGCAGTCTTGATCAGCCCTGGCATGGGTCAGATGGCCCCTGGGCCTTGTCTCTCTCTGCCCTCAGTCCCAAGAGAGCACTGGCCAATTACCTGAAAACTTATGTCCCGTTCGTCCCGGAGGTGTTTGTTCCTTTCCCTGTGGACAGTAAGGGAAAGCTTTTCAAACATGGACTCTGCGGCTGACAGACCAAGGAACATCCCATTAGCCAGCCAGATGGGTGCAGGAGAAAGCACCACGGAAGGCCTAGGGATAGCCCACAGGGTGCTCAAAGGGAGGAGGTCAGAGAACAGAGGGTACGTCAAGACTCGACTGTTCACAGCCTCCTGGACCACAGCAAGAGCTTTGATATTCACTCCAAACGAGACATGAAACCATGGATTGTTGGGGACGGGGGGTATGTATGGTGTCACGATCTGATTCCAGCACTGAAGATCCCCTTGGAAGTCATGCTAAGAATAGACCAGAAGAGACAAAGGTGGAGGCCTGAGAATGGACTAATATTTTTGAAGAAATTAAAGTTACTGGTGGTGTGGGCAAGGACAGTTTGGGTGGAATTGTCGGGGAGAAAGTCAGCCTGGAGCATTGAGAATGGGAAGATGGGGCAGAGAACAAACAAAGTCAACAAACCAAGAGAGGATGGATCAGTTTGTTAGGGGCACTGGGAGCTCACACCATACCCACACAGTTAGAGACAGAGGAACTCACACCACACCCACAGAGTTAGAGACAGAGAAACTCACACCACACCCACACAGTTAGAGACAGAGGCACTCACACCACACCTATAGAGTTAGAGAGAGGGAAGTTCACACCACACCCACAGAATTAGAGACATGGGAGCTCACACCACACCCACAGAATTAGAGACATGGGAGCTCACACCACACCCACAGAGTTAGAGACAGGGAGACTCACACCATACTCACTGAGTTAGAGACATGGGAGCTCACACCACACCCACAGAGTTAGAGACAGGGAGACTCACACCATACTCACTGAGTTAGAGACATGGGAGCTCACACCACACCCATAGAGTTAGAGACAGGGGGACTCACACCATACCCACTGAGTTAGAGACGGGGAGCTCACACCACACCCACTGAGTTAGAGACAGGGGAACTCACACCATACCCACTGAGTTAGAGACAGGGGAGCTCATACCACACCCACAGAGTAAGAGACAGAGAGCTCACACCACACCCACAGAGTTAGAGACAGGAGAGCTCATACCACATCCACAGAGAGACAAGGGAGCTCACACCACATCCACAGAGTTAGAGACATGGGTGCTGGCAACATGAAGCAAGCTCTGTAAACTCGTTCTGGCTATTTCTAAAGCAGGAGGCCAAGTGAGAAGGTAGGAAATGGGGGTTCTTGCAGGTTTAATGAAAGTTCAGAGTAGTTAAGTGAACAGACTCAGGATACTGGGTGTTTGAGAGACATAAATGGCTGGAAGGTTCTTCTCTTGATGCAAGAGGAGGGCCCCTCCCTCAGCTCAACTCAGCTCTGTGATTCTGCACCAGTCTGTGCTGGCAGCTGTGAACCACCAGCTTCTGAAGGGGGAAGGCGGGCTCAGCAGTGGTCAAAAACTAATTATCATAATGCTGGAACCTACTGGGTATGATCCTGGGCCAAATATAAGTGTAGGGTGCCTGGAGGATCAGATTTCAGACTGTCCCAAGGAATGACAACTAGGATATGGGACCTGCAATGCCATCCGCCTTGAAGAAAACACTGGCAGTATGTCTTCTTGTTTTCAGTGACACAGCCAGGCCCTTGGAACAACTCTGGGGTAGAGGTATGGAAGGCAAGCCCCCAACAAGGGCAAAATGAGTGTCTTGTGTTTGAAGGACCCTTGTGCTGGCTTCGCAGCAAGCCGGCAACCCGAGGGAGGATCCAGAAGGCCTCTGAGCTCACTGCTTCATGGCAAAGTGCACATGTTGTTTTCTGTTTTGTTTATCCTTTCAGTGCAGGACATGAACAGACCGGAAGGAAATCCTCCTGCCTCACACTCCAGATGCGGTCCTGGTCCCATCACCACTTTACATTCTACTGCCTCTCACTCTCCCCACCCCCACCTCACTGCTACCCTTCCTCCCACATTCTCACTTTCTCCTGGATTCCTGGTGATTT
Source organism: Acomys russatus (assembly GCF_903995435.1). Classification (NCBI taxonomy): domain Eukaryota; kingdom Metazoa; phylum Chordata; class Mammalia; order Rodentia; family Muridae; genus Acomys; species Acomys russatus. Next base: position 53,593,279 of record NC_067149.1, on the reverse strand, counting down.
CGCTGATGGGGATAGTCTGCCAGGGCCCCTCTCTCATCTCTGCCTCACAGGCTCCGGGCCTGTGAGTCCACACTTCACAAATGCTGACCGCCAAGAGAAAGACCTGTGAACACCTGTAGAGCGCCATGCCTATTCTTTCCTAGTCAGTCTCCTTGGGCCTATCGCTCCATTTTTTTTTTTTCTAAATACAACAGAATAATGAAGAACAAACTTTTAAAAAATCCTTCTGTATCTTGTTCTCTTCACAAAGCCTCATGAGAACAAAGACCTTGTCTCCCGTGGGGTAGAACATGGCCCCTTAGATCTCTTCCATCTCCTGAGCAGTACAGGCCTGGCTCATGTCAATCTAAACAGAGCATATCTCAAACATGGGTGGCTTTTTGAATTCCTCACCACTAAAGATGCACATTTCTCTCTAACACCAACATGCTCTCCGTTGATGCCAGAATTCGCCTTTATCTGACAGACTCAGTGCCTTTGTTGAAAGTGAGATTGTATCCTTGTTACAGAGTTATTGCTCATTCAGACCTACTCCTTCACAAGCAATGATCACCAAGGATGAGGCAGAGCCTGACTCAGAAATGACCCTAGAGGAAGGAGGACATGTGAGTCCATGACTAAGTCTCCGGTGGGTAGTACCCAGCAGCCCCCTGCACCATGCACTGGGGACTGGGGACAGGTCGGCACTCCCAGTGTTGTTCCGGGCTACGGGCAGATAAGACTCCCCCCGGGTAGACCCACCTTAAGAAGTCCAGCTGCTTCAGGAGACCTGACTTTTCCCGCTGTAAACTCTCTGTCACTCGGTACACTTCCCTGTGGAGAAGGCAGACACAGCCAGGTGAGTGACACAGCCATGGGGAAAGGAGGAGGGAGCTAAGCTACCTACCTCCATATAAGGAAACAGTGGCACTTCAGAGAGGAAAGAAGAGAGGCTGGGAGGGGGAAATTAAAGAAGGGAAGGAGGAAGGGAGGGAGGAAAGATGGGAGGAGGGAGGCAGGAAGAGAAGGAAAGGAAAAGGAAGAAGTGGGCAGCAGTGGAAAGCTAAGTTCCTAACGCGGCCTCTTCTTCACCTCTGTGCTCTGACCTTCGGCCCTCAGCATGGAATCTATGTGACTCTCAGTGTGGCCACCAAGGCCCCAGAGTTCCTATTTCCACAGCAGTGTGGCTCTCTGGTGGAGAGCCCCCAACAGCCTGACTGTGCTCACTGGGCTGTGAAGACAGTCACCCCTCTACCACCTCTCAGTGTCATTACTGAGCAGCTGACAACAGCAGCAGCCTGGTGACCCTCCCACCAAGCGCCTGATAACCTCATTCCTTAAGCTAAGTGCTGCCTTCGCCTGTGTATTTCCTTTCTTCTTCTTTGCAGAATAATTACAAAGTCACTCGACGACCATAACAGACTGAATCAAATTCTAAGTTCACCTCAGACAATCCTAATTAAGCAACACAACGATGCCAGCTCCAGCAGAGACATGAATTCCTCACATTTTATTACCAATTATATTTAATTATTTAATTTCAACTTAAGGGAAAACAGTGTATTTCCCATTATGCAAACTGGGTCCCTGAGCAACACCCCCTCCCCGCACCCCAGTCTAGGACTCTGCTCTGATTAGCACAACACACGCAGTCCTGCCTGCTCCTGTCTGGGTCCTCTGGATCCTGAAGAGGCTGGGGCCCAGCTGGGTGACTCTCCTGCCCAGCTCTGATTCTTGCCAAGAGACAACAGAAAAGTTGGCCCCTGCTGAGGGAAGGCGGCTCACTGCAGAGCCCAGCTCTGTGTCTTCAGTATTTGAGAAAGCAATTCATACGTCTCATGCTATTTGGGTCTTCTCTGCCTCTGTGAACAGCACCAAGACACACACACACACCACACACACACACACACACACATACACTTATGCAAATACATGTTCCTCTCTGTCAACTGAACACGTATCTATGGCGATCTATATATACATATATGCACACATATAGATTTACCCAGCTATTCCGTTTTTGTGTGTTAATAATCAAAGCAATCTTTAAACAGTGGCTCTGGGATATTTGACTAACCTTTTAAGCTCCTCTGAGCTAAATGTCACCTCTCCGTTGGTGACAGCATACTGGGAAGGAGAGGACTAGCTGATTTTTGTTGCAGTTCTTGGTGGGAAGTTTGTAGTTTTCCCCAGGGGGTTGCTGTTGGCTTTGTTTTTAGGAAAGAGATGAGCTATGGGCCATTCTGCAATATGTTATTAAGTGAAAAAGGTAAAACAAACCTGTATGCCTAGCTGGCTGCCATTCTCTAAAGGAAAGTGTGTGTGTTTCTGTGTGTGTGTGTGTGTGTGTGTGTGTGTGTGTGTGTGTGTGTATGCACGTACACACATGCGCACATGTGTATGTGCATGTGTGTGCATATCAGTGCATGCTTATGTGTGTGTATTTTTGTGTATGAAAGTGTATATGTACATATGCATGTACATGTGTGTGTGCATTTGTGTATGTGGGGATGTATTTGCACATGCATAACAGATTCCAGAAAGATCCAAAGGATAGGGGTCACAGAAGGAGACAGACCTCTCTTGGGGAGTCGTTTTTTTGTATCTTGTCTTAAACTGTATCTTCAAAATAAAAGTTAATTAAAAAAATCAGCTCAGAGGCGCAGCTTTTCAGCTGGCCTTCATTTTTGCGTTATCTTGCTGCCTAAGAGGGTTTTTTTTTTTTTTAATCTTATCCTCAAATCTAGTTTTTCTACCTTCAATGTCTTCAGAGAATGGGAAAATTAATTTTGCCCGTTTGGAATTCTTTCTGATAAATGATCAAGTCTGTTTACTCCCTGTCTTCTCCCTCTCCCCTCCCAGCAGCTCTGAAGCAATACCACACCACAAGACACCCAGGAGCCCTGATAGCAAGACCAGGCTCTGGCTCTGGCCTGGCCTTAGCTGGCTGTGCGGCTTCTCTGAGCCTCTGATCTTCCTTTGTAAAAGTGACAGCGAACAGAAGCTGTATGGGGCTGCCAGTGGTGGTGGCCTGAGACTCCAGTCTCCAGAGAGTAAGGCAGGGCCCCCTCCCCTGGCTTCCCTGGGTGTTCTCTTGGACCTACCAGGTCCCTAAGATACTCCTCAACATGCACTTCCTGGTTCCCTTTTCCTCCTCACTCCCTTGTCTCCATCTTTTTAGAGATTGCATCTCTGGCTACCTTAATTAAGATAAGACTCGTGAAGGTCTTGGTTTCCCACTTGGTGCTGAGCTGCGATGCACAGCATGAGGGTTTATTTCCCTTCACCATCTTAGCGTTTGTGCCTTCTGATGTTTGCAGTTTTGAGAACTTGGTTGGATTTGAATGCCTGAGTCTGTAATAAGCTACATGCCTATGCCTTGGCACCTTAGGAGGACCTGACTCAGCCTGCTTAGGATAAAATGCATGCTCCCCCTGACCAGCCATCGAAAGCACTGACATGCAGGCTGGGCTTTGGTCTGAGTCAGCTTCTTGGGGGGTCATTTATCTTACAACAAGAGATATCTTACTAGGGCGACATTCCCAGGCCAAACACACATCATCCCTGTCATCCAGGCAGTCTATCTCAAATGGCTGACTCCATTTGGGAGCGGAGGTGTGTGGAGTGTTTTGGATGTGTTCTGCATACACTCAGAATGAAGTAAGGGCTTTCATTCCCAACAAAAGCACTTAGTATGTGCGGAGGCTTTACTGCTGGTCAGCCCTACCATCCCATGCCCTGAAATCAGACCGCTCGGTGACTTTCAGGCACATAACAACCTCTGGCAGATGTGTTCATGAGTGAAGAGCGAGGTGAAGGAAGTGGGTTCTGGTCCTACCCTGAATCAGTGTGTCTCACAGGCTCATTATTCTCTGGGGTGTTAGTGGGGTGCATGTAACATTGACCTTCTGGGACTTCGCTTTTCTTGCCCCTTTCTTTGCTTCTGAGCACAGCAACAGAAAGCAAGTAGGTGCCCCGGCTACTTCTTGTGAACCTCTGGCTGTGCTTTACTTAGTAGTCTCAGATCCTTGAAGAGGGTCAGAAGTCTCAAGGAGCACCAGCAGTGGATGGGCACGGGGGGGGGGGGGGGGGCGCTGGGAGAGGGCAGGAGAGGGTTGTGGGAGGCCATGCATGCCACCCCAGAACTCAAGAGGCTGAGTCAGGAGAATGATAAGGTCAAGGCCAACCTGGGATACACAGTGAGACTCTGTTGAAGAAAAAGGACAGAACAGAAGGAACAGGAAAACGTCAGGAAAGAAGGGTCCAGACTCCAACACACACACACACACACACACACACACACACACACACCAGGAACTGGGTCTCTAGGAGAGGAGATCCTGGTCCCCAGCACAGAGCATAGCACCCCAGCATCTGGGGCTGGACTCACATCTCCTTCTCCTGCTGCAGCTCACAGGCCTCTCTCTGGAGGTTTTCCAGCTGCTGCTGGGCCTCCTGGAGTTCGCGGGAGGTGCGCTCCAACTCACGGGCCAGCTCCTGGTTCGTGAGCCTCAGCTTGGTATTCTCCACCTTGGTTTCATGCTTGTCGTTGTGCAGGACTGTGCACTGGCCTTCCAGCTACAAAGAGGGGACAGAGAGGAAGGATGAACGTGGCCACGCCCACAGCTGGCGCAGCCCTATGCTCTGCGGAGTCCAAGTCAACGCTGCTCTGTCCCATTGCTCCCATGTAAGGCATCTCTGCAGGCAGGAGCAACTTTGATAGCACATTCTGTCCTTCCTGTCTCCACATGGGACTGCTGGACAGTCCTGGAGGGGCCTCGTTCTCTACGATGGCCAGCAATTAAAATTCCACAGGTTACTTGTGTCTTTTCTCCCATGGGCACCATGGGCTGGAGACCTCATCTAGGTCCCCTTTGTCCTCTGAGACAATGTTTTTGCCTTGGTCCCTGATGGGGTCAGAGAACAGCTAAGAAGCTGTTCATCGCCCTGTGCGCCTTCCCTACAGTGAACACAGACAGGACATTTATCCACTCCCTTTCTCCTCTCAGCCACAAGAGCCTGGTTCCCTTCATCTAAGCGACAGCTTTGCTTGGCTGCCTCAGACCTTGGTGATTCTGAGGAAACCACTAAACCAGGTCAAATATGATTTTTCTTGCATCCCTGAAATGACTTTTTTTTTTTTAAATGTGCATTTTGATAACTTCAGCTCCTCTTGGCTGGTGAGTAGGCTTTGTGGAGCTTCCAACCCTCACCAAGGCAAATAGATCATCATAAATTTAGCTTCACGAATGTGGCCAATGAGGGGAGAAAAGCGGCCACAAGGAATGTTGGGAGCCCCTCGTGAGGCTCCTGAGTTATCAGGCAAGCGTGCAGTAATTAAATGGAGTGGCAATCATTCATTTGAGGGATAAATTTAATTGCTACGAATTTAATGCATGATGGAGAGGAGGCTAAGGGGGAGTGAGGCAAGGCCAACTGCAGACAGAATGGAAAGGTGGTGGGCAGTTCCCAGGGTTTGCAGCCTCTTGCTACAGAGAAGACATTTAGACCTGCAGCTTAGCTATCAGCAGGGCAGCAGCCCCAGCCTTAATAGGGGGATATCCTCCAAGCTTATGCTCACATATTGCTAAAAATAACCTTCTCTGTTCCGAGAAAGCCACATGCCAGGGTCTGTCATTAGCTGGATTTCTTCCAGGACCAGGCAAACTGAGACTGGAGGCCAGTGCTACTACGGCCTCTCTCCTCCCGGAGGTCTTGTTTTGCTGAGAAGACTGCCGAGAGCAAAACACTTGGCCTGGCAACCTGGTAGCACGAGCCAGGTGTCCTTAGCTTCAGCACAGCTGCTGCCTTGCAGAACATACAACACAGTCCGTTTCTCTGCTCGGGTAGCGAGAGGGAAGTGGCTGGTTTTTGCATCTAACCTGTGTCCCAGAAGTGGTCATGGACCATGTCCAGGCATGTGGGCATTTCTTTAGAGAGCCTTTTCTATCTGGGAGTGTCCACGGGCATGCTGAGGAGGACAGATATGCCTGCACTTCCCCCTGAATTATCAGTGACTACACAAGTGTCTCCGTGCTCCCTCGGGTTCCTCTTTTCTTCTGCAGGATGTTGCCTGAACCAACATCAAGGTTTAGCATCCATTATTACCTTTGGGTGTAATTATGTGAAACTGTCAGGTCCCTTGGGGTTGGGTAAATCATATCGATATAAAAGACTATAAAGGACTTCTCCAGGCTAGACATCCAATTGTGGCTCTGCCTAGGGCCCAGCTGTGACGTTGTTTTAAAATGTTTAAAGTATTTTCAGCATCTTAAAACAGGCTCTCACTATGTAGCCCAGGCTGTACTTTGAACTATGTTCCCCAAGGCTGTTCTGGGACTACAATCCTCCTGCCTCAGCCTCCCCAGTGATGCGATCACATGCGTGTGTCAGTGCATCCTCCTCGTGGGGACTTTAAGTGAAGACACACGGAGAGACACAGGTTGTCTTGGGGCAACTTTGAAATCCATGGGCGAATGGCAGAAGGGGTGGGCCAGAGGCAAGAGGAGAAGTGGAGGGCATGGAGTCTCCGCAGTAACCTACCCTCTTCTGCTTCTGGTTGAGACGCTCCAGCTCCTGCTCCTTGGCATTCAGCTTCCTTTCCAGCTCCCGACTGCGGGCCTGGAACCTCTCTGTGTCCTGCCAAGCCAGAAGAGAAGACAGTGGGGTCCTACACCCAGCACACCGCCTTGTAAGAACTCTTTCATCGGCTGGGCCACCAATCCCTTTTCTCTTTGAGGCTCTTCCCATGAAACCCAGGTGTCAGCGACCCACTACCCCACCACTGATGACCCATGAGACTAAGTTAGTGATTGAAGATGTGTTAGAAAACTTTCTGTGAGTGTGGCCACACCCTGTGGCAGTGCCCTGCAGTGTTTTCCCACCAGCACAGTGACCTAAGGACAGCCATTGGCGGAGTGGGACAGGGAGAGAAGGTGCCTGAGTCTGATCGTTCGGCACCTCCCAGCTCATTACACCTTTCGCTGTAAATGTCTAAGGCAGCCTCCAATTTGGAGACTCTAGCTCAGGATGGATGCACACCAGCACTGGTCCCCTAAACCACATAGCTCCAGGCACCGTGCACCCCCTTGCCTCCTGGGGAATCTGAGTGCTCACTGCTCATCTACCATGATTCAGGGGTCCTGGGCCACACTCCGCATGACTTGTCTGCTCTACACTCAACACACTCTTCCCTCACACCCCAGCCTGGGCTTCTCCTCATGGATCTGCTAAGACCTGAGAGTACAGATGGGATGGCGTCTGGCTGTAGTGTCACAGACAGTGTGGAGTGTCTCACTCCCAGCAGAGCCAGGTAGGATGGGAGACTTCTAGGCTTCAGGATGCTTGGGTTTGAGTCCCTCCAATGATTGTCTAAGTTGCTTCATTTTTCTGAGTTTCAACAGAACGGAAGCCAGCAGCCATTTGCTTCCTTCAGCATTTCTACTTTTGACAAGGTAGGGACAAGCTATTGAACAACACATCAGACGCTACTGAAGGTCCCGGGATAGCCCATGGTGTTGTGATATCCTCAGGAGGGGACCAGTGTGAGAGGCTGCACTGGGTGACTACAGGGGTCCTGGCTACTGTGTCTGGTGGAACCGTTGTTCTTGGCTTATAAGCCATTGACCACCTTCGCTCAAAGGCTCGCACCTCTTCTGGTGATGCCAATGGCTCCCCTGCTCATGTCCAAACAGATCAGCAGCCAGAGGTTATGCTGGAAGACATGTGACCATCCTCACCTGAACCATGTGCAATGGCCCACATGGGGTGTCCTCAGACAGCCTCTGAGGACTTTGTTTGGAGAGAATCAGCTGCAGGGGACCGACTTAGTTCACTCAGCCACTACTCATGGGCCAAGCACCTCCTGACAAACGCTGGCACCCATGGCAAACGCTGGAATCCCATGCCAATGCACCCACCCCCACAGGTCTCGTGGTGCATGCAATTGACCCTGTTGGGACACTCTTGAGGGGCATCTCCCAGTCTGGAGTTAGGGGAGGCAAACGCATGGGTATTTTTCTCATGGTCAGCGTACTGATACGGGTACAGTCAGCATCTAAACTGGTCAGAAGCTCTGGCTTTTTCTCTGAAGTCACAGATGGTATCATCCTTATCCTAACTCTGGGACCAGGGAAAGTCTGTATCTAAAGGCTTGGCGGCACTGCCCAAGTCTTCCCTGGAGTTTTCATCTTCACAGCAGAGGCTCAAGGGCAATCACTGAGCTCTCTAGGCTAGGCATTTAGAACTGAGAAAGGAAGCCAGGCATGGTGGCACACACTTTTAAATCCCAGCACTTGGGGTGGCAGAGGTAGGCGGATCTCTGTGAGTTCAAGGCCAGCCTGCTCTACAAAGTGAGTCTAGGACAGCTAAGCCTACACAGAGAAACCCTGTCTCTGGGAGGGGAAAAAAAGGAACTGAGAAAAGAAAGGGCACGAGGGGGCACAGTACCAGACCCAGGTCATCTGAAATGATGCTAACTGGTTCTTAGTTCCTTTTCCCACATCCTCTGTTCACTCCCAGCCCTCACGCATATGCCCACCCTTGGTTGTTGGAAGCATACTTTAGCTACAGTCATGACCTGGGCAAAGGGGACAACATATCCTCTGAGACTGTCCCCTCTGTGCATCTGTCATAGGGATGAGCAGTTGCTTTCCTATTGCAGACCAGGGAAACTGCTGTTGTTAGAAGCTATTTCAGACCCGCTGATGGATGTGTGTGGATTCCGTTTGCCACATACACGTTCAGTTTCCCTGAACACTGGAGCAGCTGGCACAGTTTAAAGCACGGAAGGACAATAGAGGTGGTCTGAAAATAGTGGCAAGCCTCCAGGGGCTCCGGCCAGATATTTCTGGAAGGTACTCTGACTTCCCTGCAGTGTGAATGGCATCTGGGACGGCAAGTAGAGCAGTGGCATGGATAATCCAAAGCAGCAGAAAATTGAAATCTGGATCAAGGGAAGAGCCTGAGACAATAGCCTGGGCTTAGCACTGAGAGGCAGTGGAGGCTGCTGTCCAAGACCGGCAGCCCCTCTCCTGAGAACTCACAGAGCAGAGTAGATGGCAGAAGGGAGAACAGAGTGGCCTGGATCTTTTGCTTAAGTGGGATATACACCAAATCAGACTGGCTTGGTGGAGCATAGGGTCCTCACTTCACCGGTCCTCACCTCCTAAAATAACAAGGGGCTGGAAGGCTGAGGAACACCAGGAATGAGAGTACACCACAACGGGGGTACACCAGGAACATGGGGTATACTAGGAATAACCAGGGTGCCCTGGGAAAAGGAGCATGCTAAAAACAGGAATGTGTTAGGAACAGGAGGTACATTAGGAATTAGGGCGCCCTAGGAGCCAGGGGTACACTAAGAAGATGGGGTGTACAACAGAACAGGGGGACAGTGGAGACAGGGGTACACGCTTCACATTTTCTCTCATGGTGCTGAGGGCGGTGGCCGTGGGCTTTCCTTGGTGACTATATTCTTTAGTTGTTTAAGAGGAGCAGCCTGGTCTCTAATCACTGCCTCCCTTGGGGATGCCGCTTAGGGAATAGAATGGGCTGGTATGTTTTGATGGAGTCAACTGAGTGACACTCAATGTCCAGGTTGCTTTAGCTACAAAAGTATGCTCTGGAATTCACCCATCACACGTTTCCTTCCCTCCTTCCTTCCTTTATCTTTCCTATTTCCTTCTCTCTCTCTCTACCCTTTCCTCTCCTTTCCTATCTATACTCCATCCATCCATCCATCCATCCATCCATCCATCCATCCATCCTTTCTCCTTCCTGGCTCTGTCCTCCTTTTCTTTTCTTTTTTTCTTTTTTTTTTTTTTTAAACACATTTTTATTGAAAGATAAAATAATTCATATTACATCTCATTTTCTATCCCATCCCATACATCCTCCCATTCCTCCCTCCCTCCCACTTTCACCCCAATCCCCCTTCCCTATGACTGTGACCAAGGGGGACCTCCTCCCCCTGAATATGGTGCTAGGGTATCAAGTCTCTTCTTGGTAGTCTGCTATCCTTCCTCCGAGTGCTATTGGGCCTCCCCAACAAAGGGACATGGCCAAATATGGGGCACCAGAGATCCTGTGAAAGTCAGTCCCCAGTCTCCACTTAACTGTGGAGAATGTTCTGTCCCTTGGTTAGATCTGGGTAGGGGTTTGATGATGGTTGCATGTTTTGTCCTTGGTTGGTGCTTTGTCTGTCCTCCTTTTCTTCCCTCTTTTCTCCCTTCCTTCCTGCCATTCATCCACCCATACCTCCAAGTATTCACATGCTCAAACACATCGACTGAACAATTATCTATAGGGCATCACCTACAGTCCAGGCATGCTTGAGAAACTGAGGCCAGATTAGTAAGCAAAGGAGCTTACTAACAGACCATATGAAATAAAAATATATAAGTACATTATATACTTTGCTTGGAGGTGGTAGGTGTCTTGAACATTAAAGAGGAAAAAGAAGGCCCCAGGAGGGAGCTGGGATCCTAATAGGGGCAGGTGTTCAGAGTAGGCAGGTCAGCCACTGGGCGCCAGACCTAGCGCAGGCCAGGAATGAACCACTCACTTTGAGAAGGAACTGCTCCCTTTCGCTTTTGATTTGCTGTTCCATCTCCTCATATAGATGCTGGATTTCTTCATCATAAGCAGCAATTTTCCTGGAGGTGACAAAAGGAGAAGCTGATAGGGTCCTTCCCAAGACACACTTATCCCACAGCCATGGTTCCTGGAGCTGAGCCCCTGGGGCCATGGATGGCTGAGGGACTTCCTAAGTCAGGCCAGCCAAGGCTCCAGGATCAGGCTGCAGCTCACTGAGGCCAGCTGTACTGCCCGTGGATGCTAAAAGGCATTGTGAGCATTCTCCTGTCTTCTGGACCACTGCCAGACCAGCCATGTGCTCCCCAGTGAAGCTGCCCCAGACCTCTTCCTTGACTCTGCTTTACTCCAGCACTGAGCTCTGGTCTCCGCACCCCCACTCTCTCTGATGCCTCTGCAGGTAGACAGTAGGAAATGGCACCCTGTAGGAGCTCTGTCCTGCTCAGTGTCTTGCTGTAGCCCATTTCCAGTTTGAATGCATTCTCTGCCTCTCCACATCAACCATGACACTGTTATCATCCTGGGGCCCTCATCATGCAAACCGTGAGCTTAAGTCTGTGCTGTTCCCCAAGACTGATGAGGATGACGGCCTTCTGCAAAGGAAGGCGCCTCATGCCATCCCAGGCACGGGGCCACAGATACACAGCAGGAGACAGGCAGTACTGGGTAATGGCTGGTGATGGCACAGAGGTGACCTACTCCTGTTCTGTCTCTCAGCATCCTCTCCCCACTCTAAGAGCCGACAGGACATGAGGCAGAGTAGTGGGATAAAGACGAACCAAACCACTGTACCTGGCTTTCTTTTTTTTTTTTTTTTTAATGTGAGTTGCAGAGGGTGGAACTCAGGGCCTGGTGCTTTCAAGGCAAGCACTTCATCAACAGAGCTAGCTACCTTCCAGCCCACAAGAAGCACATTTTCATAACTTTTCTCCAGCCATGCATTGAGACCCTCTCTCTGGCCTCCACTTCCTACCCTTTCCCTCCCGTGTAGAAAGAACTCCATCTTGGTCTTGTGGCTCTCAAGAACCATTTTGTAACACACACACACACACACACACACACACACACACACACACACACACACACACACACACACTTTACACTCCAAGATGGCAAGACCTTCATGGACGGGCACATTATTAACAGAGGAGATGCCCCTCATTGTTGGCTCTAAGAAGTACCGAGGAGACACCTAAACAAAATGTAAAGGATGGAATGAACTATTCTCCTAAGCCCCTCATTATTTCACCCTCACATCCCATGTCCACTTGGGACTCCAGCCTAACGCCAGGCTTTATCTACTGTTTCAGGCTTTCCCGTGGTCCAGTCACTGCCCTTTCCTCTTCTGCAAGGGAAAGGGCTTCTCCACGTGAACACTCTAATGAACAAGGATGAGCCATTTTGACTGGCATCCTTCCAGCTCCTCAGGAACCACACCGTAGTCCAAGAGTGAGAGCCACTGCCAGGGACATCATCTCAGACTTTGAATTCCAGTTCATCTCTCCCCACCCAGGCCCAAGTGGCTTCGATCTGTGTTCAGCATCAGACGCTAGTCCTTCCACATTTAGCAATCTGGGGCTGTCTATGAACCTGTTCAGCATCCAGGCAAAGGGTAAGACATCTCTTCTTATAAATGACAGGTATGTGAGCTTGTTACCTTTTCTCTCAGCTAACCCATCACATCAGAAAGAAAATCATGGAGAGAATATAAGAAGAAATGAACTGTGTTGTAAAACAGGGGCACCTCAAGGTCAGGAGTGGACATGGTTCAAAGGAAGCAGGTGTTTTCTCTTCGGCCCCGAATCACCTTTACACGCTTGAAACAAGCCAGAGGCTGGATGGCAAATGACATCAAGTAAAACTTCAGGCAGCAAAACGCAACTACATAAATACCACAGAACCAATAAAATGGGATGAGAGCAACTTAAAACCTGATTTGGCTCTGCTAAAATAATTCTAATTAGAGTCCTTCATTTAAGCTGTTTACCATCTATGCCTAATAGCCATGCCAGGCATTAATTCTATGGCACCATTCAATGTGTTATATTAATTTTTCTCTAAGTTTTACTTGATTAAATTAATGCTCTTGATGTTTTCATGCTCACATGACAGCCTGCTTGTGTCGTGAATGAACTTACTTTACAAACCATTATAAGATATGTGAAACGGCAGCATCCACAGCCTCGATCTAGTGCCTACTGCTATCCCTTTGCTTGCAAAAGCTGGCTAGACAGCCAGAAGCCCTGGGACCTTGATGGGCATTAGGGATACTGGACCCATCCAGACTCCTCTGTGGATGAAAGCCTCCTTGGAGATTCTGCAGACCTGAATGACAGCACTCTGCTCCTAGACCAGAACATTCCACGTCCCAGGAATGGGAGCATGAAGGTGCTATTTTCAATAAAGTATCACTAAGCCTGCTTAAGGGTCAGAGGACCCTTAATGCATACAGAGCCGGCTTGTCTCCTCAGTGTGCAAGTGCTCCGATGTCCCTCTCTCCCTAACATTGTTTCCAGCATTATCAGGATGGACCAAGTAGAAAGTGAATGCAAAAAGCATCCAGAACCACAGTGCCCTACTAAACATGTAGAATTATTTATTCTTGTAATTAGGATCAGGAGCTGTGGGCCAAAGAGAGGGGCAAGTGCTTGCTTTCAAGGATGAAGGGGCTGAGTGTGGAAGAGCTCGGAGGCATCGGGAGGCATCAGGAGAGGAAGAAGTTGCTAAGAGCTGCCATCAGAGGCTGCCAGAGGCTCTGGCTGGGCAGAGCCGCTGAGCTGGGGTGTGTGCATCTGTTGGGGCTCCACAGTAGCTGTGAGTGCAGCAAGGACCGGAGATGCTCCAACAAGATCTGCGCATGCGTCATGCAGAAGCCCAGCCAGGCGGACCACATCCTGCGGTCAAAATAAAGAGATGGCCTGCAGTGTCTGCTGGTTCTGTGTATCTTTGCTGCCATTTCAAATCTGCTTTTCCTGCACAACACACAGAAACACAGACTCTAGACTGTTCTCAAGAGAACCGAGGCATATTTCCAACCTTATTGGCACCTTGTCCGCACTCCTAGGACACACTGTGCCTTTATTTGACCATTTTACGTGGGATTTTAAGAAGTCCTGATCTATGTGGGTTTCACTGGGGGTTCAGTCTCTGTTAAGTTATGAATACTGAGAACGTTATGTTACTCAACTTCTTCGGTTCAAGAGGTTAATGCTGAAAACCTGTAAGAACCCACTTTACAATTTGTATCAAACTCAGATGCTAACAGACCACAGCGAAGAAACACTAGATTCCATTATATTGAATAATTCCAGGATTGGAAGCTTTGTTTCACACAATACCTTAAAAAAAAAAAATTAAAATCCTTGCCATGAGGTTACAGAGATGGTTCAGCAGTTAAGAACACGGATACCAAATGGTTCATAGCAGCCTGCAACTCCAGTTCCAGGAGATTCAGTTCCCACCCGCATGAACACGACGTACATGTATGTGCACACATTCATAAATAAAAATAATAAACCTTTAAAAGATAAGCCCCTCTTCTATGTACACCGGTCACTTTCTGAGCCTGGGGACTGGCTGCCTTTCTGAGCAGTTCTGTCATCTTTGGAATATTCTGAATCATGGCAGTAGGCATCCCTATGACCATGCCCCTCAGGAGAAAAGCCCTCCCTCCATAAGTGTGAGAACAGCGTCAAGTTCAAGGAGATGCTTTGGGTCAGGCTATGCCTTTCTCTCCCTCCCACTTTGTTTTGTAAGCTGCTCCCCACCCCTCCGGTCCTCTTCGAACCGACTGAGTGATCTTCTCTACTCACTGGAGCCCCAAACCAAATGCCCAGTGTGTGTGCGTGTGTGTGTGTGTGTGTGTGTGTGTGTGTGTGTGTGTGTCTGATTTGTGCAGAGTGGAGCTGTTTATTGCCTCTCTTGTTCTAGAATGTGTGTGTATTTATTCATGCCGCCAAAAATCTGCATCATCTTTGCTTGGCAGCCACATCATAACTGATAGATTTGTCAGTTAAAACTCCTAAACTCTATGTGATGTTTCTCGCTTTAAAGACCGTGCCTTTAAATGGGTCTCTATCTCTTCAGCCTCTGCCTCTGTGTTCTGGTCACAGGAGGATGCCCCCGGTGTCATTCCGTTAGATGGCGTTTACCAGCATTATGTTAATGTATCCCACCTGGCCATCCAATATACTCAATGACCTTCTATGTTTTATTGACATTACAAATTTAGCTTCAGGTTTAGGTTCAGAATATAGGCTAAATTATCCATGATGCTTGTTTTAATGATTTGGCCTATCTGAGAGGTGTTTTAATAATTAGTTTCTCTGACAAGTTCATGTATGTAAGTAATGCATTCTAATTAATCTCACCTCCTTCCCCTGTTAAGTTTTTGTAAGTTGTTTATTTACTTAATTTTGCATGTGAGTGTGTGTGTGTGTGTGTGTTGTGGTGGTGGTAGTGGGATTGAACCCAGGTTTTTGTACATCCTGGCTCAATACCTTACTACCAAACTATACCCTGTGCCCAGAAAAATATTTTCTTAAGATATGCTAACTTTTTATTTCTTGTCTTATGCTGTTTAGTAAAAGAATCTAGAATATATTGGGAAAATGTTTACTGTTCGGAATCTATTAACCTATTGTCTGTAGCCAAAAGCATTATTCATTTTTTTTAACTTCCGTGAGAAGAATACATATTCTCTTTTTAAGGTACATAATTCTAAATTTATTTCTTCAGGTTGCTGTTAGATGGTTTGAACTGCTTCCTGCCCTTTAAATACTACTTGTCTTTAATGTATTTTTGCCCGACTAGTGTGTCGAATCTGAGGTGTTTGTCAGGTTTGAAACAACTGTTTTTTAATCTAATTTTCTTTGTTGTTGTTTTTTTTTTTTTTTTTTTCTGGAAGATTCTCCCTGTGTCCATTTCTGCTGTGTTACTTGGTGCATAAGGTTTATATATCTAGAATCTTTGTGGAGGTGGGGGAAAGGTGTGTGTGTGTGTATGTGTGTGTGTTTGTGTGTGTGTGTGTGTGTGAGAGAGAGAGAGAGAGAGAGAGAGAGAGAGAGAGAGAGAGAGAGAGAGAGAGAGAGAGAATGAGACTTGTTTGTTTGTTTTGAGACAGGGTCTTGCTCTGTATCCCAGGCTAGTCTCATGTTTAGGGCGATCCTTCCCACTTCAGCCTACCAGATGCTGAATCTTCTTTCTGGATGGGATTTTATATTGCTATAAAGCACTCCTTCTTACCTTCTCTTGTCTATGCTCCTGAGCTACAAGGCCCACCCTCCTTCTGCTAGCCATTCCTAAGGCTCTCCTGCTACGTGCTGCCCCCCACCCATGATGTCAACCTATCTGTTCTCTGCTGTCTGGTGCTCGCTAAGCTGGAGGAGGAGGGGGAGACAGGGAAGAGGTGGATGGAGCAGACAGGGAAAGGCGGCAGGAGTTGTCCATGAGGCTGAGGGACAGGCACGTGGTGAGCTGGCCATCAGAGTCCGCAGCAGTCTTGAGCACTAACGTGTGTCCTCTCTTCCAAGCCCCCTGCGATGGCTGGATGGTGCCATGGAAGGAACCACGGTAGCTCAGGCAAGAACCAAGTGCTGACTGAGGCAGCTGTGCTTGCATTACTTCATTGGATCAACAACTAGGAGGTCTGGTTCTGACACTGAAAAGTTCTGGCCTTGGCCAAGCCACAGCACACCAGTAATCTCCAAGTTTATACATCTGAAAAATCAGGATGAAGTTGCTACAGTTAATGATAATGATAATGAGGTTAAAAAGGCCTGTGGAAATATCAGGAAGAGGCAGTGGATAGAATGCAGTTAATAAATTCTAGTTAAATAAAGTCTCTGGAACCTCCATTTTGAGAGTCATTACTCTCTTTAAATATCAATGAGGGGCAAACGCTCTTTAAATACCCATGAGGGCCAAGTAGAAACTAGAGGGAAAACACATATCAATACACCCGGGATGAGAAGGGATGTGTGTGGGAGCAAGGGAGGCTCAGCTGAGAGACTTCACATCACCTCCAACACTGCAGCGCCCACTAAGCCTTTCTTAAAGTACTGCTGTGGGTAGAACGATTTAGACCCAAGCTCCATTCTGTACCCCAGGGCTATAGACATACAAATGCTTAGAACACCAAGTCCAAAGCCACAGTGGTGCAGGACAGGCCAGAAAAAAGAGGCCATGTGCCATCAAAGAAATTCCATAGTCTCTCCATGGCTGACAGTCACTCTGTCATTGGAGAGTCCTGGCTAGGAAAATGGAGGGAGCTGCCCATTCTGCTGGCCAGGAGGGTAGAAGAATTTGCTGGCTGAGGCTAGGAAAGATAGATTTGCAACAGGTAGGGAGAAATCACCTACATACTACTTACAAATGCCTCAAGGGCAGTGATGGATCTGAAAGAATGAGTTGTGTGGAAGCCAGGATGATGATCCCAATTTGAAGTCAGAGGATAACAGGTCACCTGACTGTGGCAAATATCCCTTCTCACAGGATTAGCTGTGGTGGTGGTGGTGGTGTGGTGTGTGGTGTGTGCGTGTGTCTGTGTATGTGTGCGCGGGTCTGTATATCTCTGAGTATCTATGTGTATGTCTGTCTGTCTGTCTGTATCTCCTTATATGTATGTCCAGGTGTGCTTCTCTGCATCTGTCTGTATGTATATACATCTAAATGTGTATTTATCTATATATCTGTGTGTGTGAATATGTCTATATGACTGCCTGTATCTGCGTGTGTGTTCATGTATGTTCCTGTGTCTGTGTGTCTGTCTATGTATTATGTCTGTGTGTATGAGCGTGTGTATTTATGTGTATCTGTGTGTATATGTCTGTGTGTATGAGTGTATTTGTGTGTGTGTGTGTTATTAGGCAAATGAGGTGTTAAGGATGAGATAAGTGAGAAGGAAGGAGAGGTGGAGAAACTCAGACTGCAGAGTAAGTTCCAGCATTAGGGCTTTCAGGCCTTTCTCAGATCATTTGCAAAAACTCAAAGGCGAGATGTAGTTAGCAATAAGTTACCTTGCCAGCCTCCCACAGGGGCTGTGAAACTTAATTAACCTTCACAAAGTGCTTCGCACCTCGAAATGGAAAGTGCTACATGGAGGAAAGCATTGGCGCTCAGTCCACAGGGGCTCCCGTTAGCAGCCCTCAGAGTCAGCAGCCCTCAGAGTCAGGCTCCCTACCACCAACACCGCCATGTCAAAACAGGTCAAACTACTGTGGTCCTGCCCACTCACCTTCACTTAAAGGTGTTGGGGACTTTGAAAGGTCTCTGGAGCCATTTAGTACACTGGTTGAGTTTCTTCTAGGCAAGGAGGTACTAAAGCCATCCAAAAACTAAACCAGATGCTTTAATTTTCTAAACGAAGGCATGTCCTTGGCCTTGGAGAGAAGATGTGGTGACTTTCTGCACTTAGGGCATGTCTCCCCATGAGCTTGAACTCCAGGCAGTCTCAGAATGGGCTTCCAGCCTAGGATGGGTGACATTCAGATGTCGTGTCTCTTTATGAGGGGACTTGGTTTGAGCTCCTGGTTTGCAGGAGCTCTGGCAAAGTGCAGATGCAAAGATAGTGGGGCCCTCACTGCCACAGACTGAGCAGAATCTCCCGTGGAGCATGTGCAATGTGCGCCCAGCAAGAGTGCTCGCTGATAGAGCCACGCGACTCAGCTCACAGTCTGATGACCTCAGTGCAGCTCGGTGAACCCACAGTGGAAACAGAAAAACAGTTCCTGGAAGAGGTCTACACACACACACACACACACACACACACACACTGTGGCACACAGCTTCTCTCTCATAATAACTACAAATAAAGATAATTTAAAACATTTTAAAAAGGAGCTCATGCATTTCCAACCCGAACTGTTTTTGCTTGTACGTGAAGAAAATGACTCAGACTAGAAGAATGAGCCAGTGAGTGAAGGTCAGGATAAAAAGAAGAAGCCAGGCTTGATTTGGGGGAGGGGGACAGTTTGCACACTCCTCACCATCCTCTGATGCTCCCCCAAGCAGCCTTGGGTGTGTAATATATGTTTTTTTAGCTAGGATTGTCAGCATACCCAAGTCCATCTGATGTCTGGCCTGGGAAGTAGAAGAAAGGAGTGAAGCATGGGGACCAACTGCATTGAGGGCATTCGGACAGAATGTGGGAGGGCTTAATGTCCTTCTCCATGCACTTTGCAATGCACCACCGACCACAGGGTGAGGACCTTCTGGAGAACTCTCCAGAAAAAAAATAAATAAAAGAAAGCAGGTCTAGCAGCAGCCAGCTCGGTGTATGGAGACTCACCACTGCCCCCTACTGTCTTTGTCAGGTAACTGCAGTCTCTGGACAGCAAACAAACAAACAAAAAATGGTGTTTTTTGTTTGTTTGTTTTTGTGGTCCTTTGAGGTTGGTCTCTCTGTAGTAGAGTACAGATAAATGGAAGGAAAGTGTAAGAGTATAGAAAGTTCTGCGAAGGGGTGAGGCTGACAATGGGTTTCAAGATAGATTCTTCTTAGTGGATCCTGCTACCTGTAGAAACCACCTCTGTAGCATTCTTCCATCCCCGAAAGCAAACCACTTTTCATGGCTCAGGTGTGCAAATTATGGCTGTGGTAAGCACAGGGCACAAGTAGTCATCACCTTTCCATTTTCTCACTAGATCATGCCAACAATGTGGTCTCTGCCTCCAATCATCATGCCCGTAAAACTGGTGCATTTGGTTAAGCCAGGCATCACCAAGAATCCCTTACCCAAACCTATACACATTAGAAGGGCAGCCTGGAACACAGCTTCTGTGGGCTAACAAACAAAACAAAACAAACTATCCATCTCTGAGGGGCATGGAACGATGGAGCTATCTGGAGCTGCGTAGATTCAGGCAGATCTTTTCTGGCTTTTGTGGTTGGTGTGTGTGTGTGTGTGTGTGTGTGTGTGTGTGTGTGTGTGTGTTTGTTATGTGTGCACATGTGTTGTGTGTTTTCCTTGGAGCCATCCTTAGCTATTCCTCCCCAGTGACGGACTGTTGGCTCAACCATGAGCCAAAATCAGTCCCTTCCTCTCTTCAGTCACCTGCTTCTTGCCAGGTAACTAACTAATGCACCCCTTATGCTAGAATGCACAGTTCCCTGAATCTCTGGGAATGTGGGAGACAGCGTTTAAGGTACTGTGGAGCGCTCACATCCTCAGAGAGAAGCAAGGCCCAGTGGGAACAGTTCACACTGACACTGGGCAGAGGCCCTGGGCTCTATCCCAGGCTCTGGAGTTTGACTTGGTTTTTCACCTGGCCTCGTGGGTCTGAAGCTACTTCTCAATAGGTATGCAAAGACAGAAGAAAGGGATTGATGATCCCAGACATGTTTCCTCCTATTTCAACTTAATCCCTGGCAATAAGGGGAGGCAGACCCTGGTTCTTTCTGACAACACCAAGTACCTTCTGCAGTTGGTCTTGAATGCCAATGCTTCCCCAAGCATCCCCTCTTTCAGGGCCATCCTCTCCCTCCCACAACCTGGGGGTGGGTGTGAGGTGGAAGGGGCACTCTCCACTCACTACAGCACAGCTGGCAGCCTCAGTTTTCCACTCCAGCCCAGGAGCTGAGAACAGGGAGCTGTGCCTCAACCAGAGGAAGCCCAGACTCACACTCTCCCGGAAGTCAACCCCATTTTCTCTGGGTCCCACAGGAGGAAGAAGCAAGCTATAATGCCTGCAGGAGAAGAAGCAGAAACCTTCTATGCCTGAGGCCACACTGCCCAGAACTCCAGCCAGGGCTTCTTGGTCAGCGCTGGGCAGCTTTCTTTGGAGTCTGTTTCGTCAGTGCCCACACACTCATTCCTCATGGATGGCAACGAACTCAGAGCCTGGCAGAGAGGAAGCCCTAACTAAATGCTACCTACTGGTGACACGTGTGTCAGCCAGTCACACACAGCAGCCATGACTTGTTCCTGCCACTACCTGCCTCTGTGACAGGCAATCATTTCAGGTGAAATGAAAATGTCACACCTGTCCTGAGCAGGGCTCTGGCAGAACTGGAAACATTCTAGCAGTTCAGCAGGACGCTCTGTTCCCAGGATGCTCTCCTTCCATCCTGCATTCGGAAGCCCTTTTCCCCTCTGACCCTACTTCCATCTCTGAAGCTTGCACACATCCTCCACCAACAGGCTCCAAACCTGAAGCCTCACCCTGTGCATTATTTGCAGAGAGAGCATTTATGAGTTCAACACCCCGTTTTTCCAGTGTCTTGTTTGATTTCTGAGCTCCCAAGGTTACAGAGCACAGGGTGCCTTACAGACCATCTGTCCCCTGACAAGGCATGACCAATTTTTTTAATAGAATAAAGGGGACGTTTATAAGTCTCTAATAGAAAATCTCACTGTCCCATGAAACACAAGCATGAGCTATCTTATGAAACTTAGCTTTCAGCCGTACATCCAAGTAAATGTGCAAAGACTGCAAAGAAGATACATTTCTTCTTTCTGGTAGGTGACAATCACAACTGATCTTAAAATCGCCCACCCCATTCACACATGTTGTCAACATTTTTGTTGATACACAGAGCAGGAAAGCAAGTAGCTTCCGGTCACACAGCTTGTAAGTGGCCAGGCCTGGGTGAGACTCCAGTTCTTCCTCTGTCCTGTGTGGGTGTTGTATTCCCTACTTCCGGCAGCTGCCTGGTTCTGCAGCCAGAGAATGCCCCTGGGTGAGACTGGCAGGGATCACAGAACACTCCCCCTCCCCCGCAGGAGCTGGCCATGACCAGCCTGAGCCGGGAGGACCATGGACAGAAGATGACCAAGAAGGGATGGGATGGTTTTGAACATGTGGCCAAGTGTTGCCTTGACTCTCATCTCAAGGATGTTAATCACAGTTACTAAACTAGGGCCTGAGCATTTCCTGCGGCCACTCTCAGATGGACGTGAGGCTCAGAGGCTTGGAGCAAGGCAGGGAATGCCTTTCCTTTCAGGAGTGGGGCCAGCGGAGGAGGTCCTGTCTATGAGAGCACAAATCAGCCTGGCCAACCCCCTCTGCATTCCAGTAGCAATCGTCCTCCTTAGGTAACAGAAAGACTGCCTTCCTGTGTGGAAGGAGGACACTGGTCTTTGCTGTGGCTCCCCTCAGCCAAGCCATCCGTGCTAGGGTCAGGAAGGGAAACTAATCCTTATTCCTCACATTCCAGATGTGAAACTAGAGCTTCAAAGAGGCCACGAGACTTGAGCAAGGTAACAGAGGCAGCTGGTTGCCAAGCCTTGCAGGACTCGCCCCAGATGTCCCAACTGCCAGTTCCAACTTCTGAGGCGTACACACAATGCTCATGGGTACTGCATCAAGACGCAGCCACATGATGTCACATTATAGCAAAGTTCAAACATTCTCCTTCAGTCAGCCAGACAAGTCCCCAAACTGACCAAGAGAGACGGTGGACAAATGCAGGTGTGATCCCACTGGCGTATCCAGCTCTGTGAGACGGACACTGCGGCCACGTCTTTCTTACAGATAAGGAAGCTGAGGCTCAGAGAGGTCAAGCAACTAGGTATATATTGCACAGCTAGTTAACAAGTGGCCGAACCAAGATTCAAGCTGGTTTCTGCCTGATTCCAAGTTTCTTCCTAATCCCTTCCCTCCTTCAAGCCTTATGGGCTGCCCCGAAATGCTATTAACAATCATCTGGCCAGTGGGTATCCTTCAGCATGACTTAATCTCAAACTCACTGAAGCAGAATTCTAATATTTTTTTCCCCAAACCCTTGGCAGTTATTTTGAAACTCAGCTTGGGAAAGCACCTCCACAGGGCACCTCTGATCCAATGTATCCACCTGTGTGGACACTGGTTCGGGTTGGCAGCAGTCCCTTGGCGAGGTCTTAGCCTTGTCTTCTGACACACTGTGGTGGCAAAGAGGCTACTGAGAGGGGAGGCTACAATGGGGAGGATGGCTCTTCCCTCCTCCCTTATAGATATACTACTTCCACAAAGCAAGGAATGCTGGGAGCTGGGGAAGGCCTAGAATGCTAGGGCTTTCCCGCCTTACTCCCTTCCTGTCCAGGGCTCTGTGCTATCTGAATCCTGCCCCCGACACTTACAAGCTGGGCAATTCTTGGACATGTTACACTATGGGTCTTATTTTCTCATGTGTATATGTGGGTAACAGTGGATAGGTCCTATCAAATGAGCTAATGTACACCAAATATTTAAAATAGCTTCTAGCAAACCGAGGGTGCTTAATAAAGGTGAGCTGGGCTGTAAAGCAGGTATACCACACCAGCCATAGCACTCTACTTTCTTTGGGAGATGGTGACGAAGAAGTTTACTAGCATGAGCCTTCGGAAAAGACAGGGAAAGGGGCACACCCGCCACGGGCGGAGATGGGCACCTACTTTCTGAGTGCACACTCCAGTTCGTTCTTCTGCTCGTGGGCTTCCTGGAGCTGAGCGAAGATGGTGTTGAGGAGGTCTTCAAAGCTGGACAGCAAGTGAGGCTCATCCTTCCTCAGCTGAAGCCACAGTTGCCTGATGTCACTTTCACTGTGAGGCAAGGAGACAATAGCGGTGAGCCGGTAAGCGATGCTCTGCGGGAAAATGTGGGGGGGGGGGCTCCAGACAGGGGAGTAAACAGCTGGAAACACGATGCCAATCTGCCTTAAATAGCTGGAGTTTATAGCACAAAGTGTCTTCAGCACACTGCCCTCCCTCCATCCCCACTATGACCTGCAAGGCGGACACAGCATGTTAGGGCCGTTCCCTGGTGCAGTGATAGAGAAACCAGTGGCCTGACTCCTGTGCCAGCCTCTCGCTCTGCTGCTTCCTTCCTCTGTAATGTTCATGATGGGCTGGCCGCATCGACCATGCATGTCAATGTGCTCGCCAGCATCTCAAATACCAACAGGGGGCTGAAGGCATCTGGGCAGAGCCAACACTGAGATGCTGCAGAGAGACCGTTGTCCCCTAGGAAGGATGTCCTCCCTGCTGAGAGTTAGACGAGCTGTCTTAGAGATGGTAGAATGCAATTGTCACTTCTGGGAAAAGAGGCAAATGTGCAGCAGCACCCTACTGGGGCCTGGTGGCACTGGGGGTGTCTGGCAGGGGAAAGGAAGGGAAAGATGGAATCTGAAGGACATGGCAACACATACAGACAAGTGGGAAGTCAGACTCAGAGGTGTGCAGGAAAGAGATACAGGGTGACAGGTCCTGCGAATCACCTGGAAACAGGCATGTGGGGGTGAATGCACATTCAGAGGAACAGCAGAGGGAGAGGCCATGACAAGCCTGTCACCCAAAGGAGAATGTGGACGGCTGTACGTGTGGGCCCCACTCTCCCGTTCTGCACTCAAAAATCTACAGCTGTGATTGATGAACACGAAACACAAATCCGATTCATCCCCCACACACACACACACCGCCACCCCCTAAATCCTAGAGCCAATACAATGAGAGGGCAGGGCCAGGGACTGTCCAGATAAAAGAGAAAGTCCTGCAAACCATTGTAAACACTGTATTTCAGAAGCTTTGCTCAGAAGTCATGTTGCATCTGGTCACGTCAGTAATGTTCTAATAGCAGAGGCGTGGCCCCTCTGCATCCAACAGAAGCAACCACTGTCGCGCGAATCCACTTCTGGTTAGGGTACCAATCATCATCTCTTTCTCCTGCCTTCCCTCTCTCCTTCATCTTCTTTGTCTTTCATTTTCCATGCTTTCCTGCTTCTCTCCCATTCAAACATCTAACTTACTCATTTAGACCATCCAATCATCTATCCATCCATCCATTCATCAGTCCTCCATCCATGCCTTCCCTGCCCTGATGGACATAAAACCCTCACCAGGCAAAATGAATCTTCCTTCCCCTAAGTTGTTTTTTATCAGACCCCTGCAGCATGACCGTAGTGGATACAGGCCCGAGTCTTTCAATCCATTAAAGTCATAGCTTGCTAATTGGCCAGATCATTCCACCAGACCTCCAAGAAGAGCTGTGGGTCTGGCTGCCTGCTTCTGGAAGCGTCCCCTTGTGGGGGCACCAAGAAGTGTAGGTTAAAGAGGCCCAAGATCATCCAGTCCATCTCTCTGCTTCTAGAATAACCCACAAGCCCTCTGTTGAGCAACAGAAACCACCAACCTGCTGTGCTTCTTATCTGTGGCTGTGCTGTCAGGACCAGGTCCCTCAGGATACAGGGTGAGCCCGTGTCAGTGAGGATGGGGACTGTCCCCATCTTCTGTGTTGGCCTTTATAGGCCATTCCAGAAACCGCCTTCCAGACATATCGTTTCATCTCAGTTCTACACAGGCGTTTGACACGGTCCTCAATGTGCTATTTAGTGAGCCGTGACTTGAGAGCCCTTCAGGAAGGTGGCCCTCAGTCCCTGCCATTTGTGACAGTACCCCAATCTTGGCAGTGCCCTCTCACTCCTCTTCTTGCAGCAGGAGGCTTCATGAAGCCCCCGGGCAGTGGTACCTGGGCTCTGGACTGGACCTGTCCTTGGTGAAACTGTGTCAGGAGTCTGACGAAAAAGCGTCCCCCAGTGACTGTCTCTCTCTTCCCTCTAAGACCCGAGCATCATCCTGGGCCTATCTACAGCTGCCATGTCTGCTCTGCTGCTGGTGGGCAAGTTTCACTTCTTACCCTGCTAACTCTGTCACCAGCTGACTCTCTCCTGGGCCTTGGCCTGACTCCTGACTGCTTGACACGCTCTTTTGCCGGCCTTTCTCACCTCTTTTGGGAGCAAGGCACTTCTCTGCTGATCTTGCCAGATTACTTTCTTCACTGGCCCCTTCTCTCCCTGAAATCATGACTTTCCAATCATCAAACCATTCCCACCTGTGGTGTTTGGAAGATAATGCCCCCCAGAGGCCATAGGGAGGCACTATTAGAAGGTGTGGCCTTGGAGTAGGTGTGGCTTTGTTGGAGGAGGTGCCTGATTAAGGGGCAGATTTTTTTGAGGTCTCAGAAGCTCAAAGCCAGTCTCTTCCTGCTGCCTGTGGATCAAGATGTAGAACTCCCAGTTCCTTCTCCAGCACCATGTCTGCCTGCACGCCATCATGGTTCCCGCCATGATGATATTAGACTAACTCTGTGAACTGTAAGCCAGGCCCGGTTAAATGGTTTCCTTTATAAGGGTTTCCATGATCACGGTGTCTCTTCACAGAAATAGAAACACTAACTAAGACACCACCTTTCATGAACACACACCCAAGCCATCTCTGATGCAGGGCACCCTTTGCAGGGTCAGCAGACCCAAGGTCTGTGATGGTGACAATAAACAGTAGGAAGTAGGAACAGTGAAGAGCATGGGAGACAGGTGGGTAGCACTGAATGGGGCCCAGAATAGACTTACTCTTCCAGAACCTTCTGGGCTCCAAATCTGTCCATCAGCATCTGGAACTGTGCTTCCTCATCACGGTCCATGTCTCCCACATCCTCATCCCCTCTGGACTGATACACCTTCTCCTTTTGGAGCTGGGCCACCTGCTGGCCAGCTTCCTCCTCGCTTTGGCTACTGTGGCTGAAGAAGAAGTGACCTAGGAGAGTAGAGAGCAAGGACTTGAATCGGACTGGGCTTCCTCTGTTTCCGGGGCTCACTCAAGGTTTGCCTCAGAGAAGAAAAAGAGGATGCCTCTCTAGCAAAGATCCAGGAACACTGAGCCTGGAGCTTGTATTCTTTGATCTTCCATTTGCATCCTCACAGCAATGCCAGAGCCTGGAGGCAGCACCTGGGAAGCAGGCTGGCTGCCTAGTGGATATCTGAAATGGGTGTAGAGCCTGTGATCTTAAGAGGATGTGGCTCGGCTCTGTGGTAGAGCATTTGCCTTAGCATAGCCAAGCCTTGGATTCAATCCCTAGCACAATGAAGAAGAAGAAGAAAGAAGGGAGAAGAAAATGAAAGAATAAGAGGAGGAAGAGGAGGAGGAAGAGGAAGAGGAGGAGGAAGAGGAAGAGGAAGAGGGTGTCTTTTCCAGTTTCTGCATTAAGCAGTAAGGACGGTCCCTCTATCACTCTCCAGCAGCCTGCCTTACCATCCCCACCTCACATGGACAGGTGACTTTCTCTGTATTCACACTGGCTGGCATTACAGCAATCAGTCCTGTCCCCTCAAGTCAATGACAGGCCCCAGGGGGTCAGGAAAGGCATCTGATATGTTTAAGGAAATTGCAGGGCCCTTTGCAGGCAGCAGATAGATGGGGAAATTGGCCTAGTGGCTCATCTCATCTGAGGGTAGGATCTGCAATCTTTATCATTGTCCCAGGTCTTAGTTCTCTTTCCTGCTAGTGACCTTGAGAATGACTGTGCTATTCAAACCCAGAAATGTCTCTGATAGCTGCTGCCTCTCAACTCAAAAGACTTGGCCGTTCTTAGGCTGAGCGATCCAGTTATTGCACACTTTTGCTTGCTGATTTTGTCTGTCAAGGCAGGAAAGGTGGAGCTAAGAAATTCTGACCCAGCTTCCCGCTGATGCCAAACCTGTGTGAGCTCCTATGCAGGAGCCTTGTCAGTGACAGTCCATGGGCACAGAGGATGTCATCATGTAAACAGTCAAGGTGGGAACATGAAAAGAGCCCTGTAATCTCCTCCCCCAAGACCCTGGGCTCTGCATCCCCAGAAGGAAAGCAGAAAATCTCTGGAGATAGAATCCAAAAGAGGCGGAAGGAACAGGAAGCTACGTTACACAGCTGGAGGCAGACCCCCAGACCTGGGTCCCCAGCACCCATCAGAACTTACTAAATCCAGTGGTGAACTCCTCTGGGGTCAGAAAGCCATTGCCGTCAGCATCCAGGGCATCAAAGACATCTTCCAACTCTTCCAGACTTAGGGGCAGCTCCTTATGAAGCCTCTGAAAGCAATACAGACTGCGCTGGTCAGTGTGCTGATGGTCATGGGGGCCTAGAGCTTGGCTCAGGCCTGCAAAAGCAGGAACATCCTCTTCCTCGCTGTTAGTGCAAAGACCCTTTGTTGGGTGCCAACTGATGCATTTGACAGTTTTCTATATGATTTATAAAGAAGCACATGCATGTGTGTACCTTTGCATTTAATGCTCATGATACCCCTGTGGAGTAGATATTACTATTCCCATCTTAAAGATGAAGTGTAGAGGTCAATTGACAGGCCCAGGGTCATGTAGCCAAGGAGCCAAATCCAGGACTGACTTCAAAGGGGACACTCTTTACACTGTCAAGGACCAATGCTATCCAGGAATGACGAGCTTTATGTAAATTTCTAGAAGATGCGGTGCTCCGATGTGAAGTGAGATCACACATGGGAAGCCTCAGACATAATACCTGGCATCAGGAAACCACTCAAAGCAGGAGGAGGAGTAGGGCCTGGTACAGGCACAGGCCTGTAATCCTAGCTACTCAGGAAGTTGAGGTAGGAGAATCCCAAGTTCAAGGCCAGCCTGGGTAACTTGGTGAGGCTGTGTTTTAATATAAAAAAGTAAAAACAGGGCTACGGGTGTAGTCAAATGGTAAAGAACTTATGCCCAAGGCACCTGGTTTGACCCCTAGTAGAAAAAAGATTTTTTTAAAAAAGTAGTACGAAAAGGCAAAGAAAGGGAGAAACATAGGTTCATAGAGCCACCATGACAGGTCAGATTGGTAGAATTGAATCCTGGTCTTTTCTGGTCTTTTCCTTTGTGCTTCTCCTTTCCTGAGCCATGCTGCCTCTCCTACTGTATGGGTCTTCCTTAGCGGAGGCCTCCTATCCTAGGGACCCAGCACTGCTCTTGTAGTAGTTGTGGATATATATATGTTGTTCTGGTTTGAATGTGCAATGGTCCCCACAAGTTCATGAGGATGCAATACTTGGTCCCCCAGGTGACAGTCCCCTTTTAGGAGGTCGTGAGATCTAGCTAGTGGAGGTAGGTCACTGGGGAGGGCCTTGGAGGTTTCAAGCCTGCACCCACTGACAGCATGAGGAATGGGGTAGCTGAGCTGTTGACACTTCCCTCTGGCGTCTGTCTGTCTGGTGTGAAATGGCCCCAGGCCAAAGCAAGACACTTCCTGTACCTAACAATCCTTTGCCAAGTGAGGATCCCCAAGAGACTTCGTTACCTCTCAGCTGTCTCTCCTCCTTCCTCAGGAACTCAAGAGCCAGCTGCACAAACTCCTCTCAGGCAAGTGACTGACAGCCTTGGCCAGCACGCGCAGGACTTTGGAGGAAGGAAAGTGGACACACACATGTGGACAGCCAGAGTCGGCAGGTGTGACAGCCCATGACACACCTGGAGGGGAGCTCTGGGCTCCTAGTCTTTTAGTTGATGAGCCATAAAGCATCGTTTGGCTATGCATTAACGGAGGTGTTTAGAACACATCACCAAGTGGGAAGAGAGGCTGCTGGGAAAGCCATTTGGAAGAACTGAATTAAATATGAATGAGTTTGTCAAGAAAGGAAGGAGAGGGAAACTATGTGCAAAGACTCCAGAAGCTCAGCTGTATAGCAGGCGTCAACAGGCCATAAACCAGCTGTGGTAAGAACCACAGGGAGAGAATTCAGGGTAGGCAAGCGTTGATTTTGCAGGCAGGGAACATATCCGCTCCATTAGAAATGAAAGGCATTCTCCCTGGAGGTGGGATGAGATTTCCCTGACTCCCAACAGCTGGATCCCAGTGCTTTCTCTGAGATTAGATATCTTCCCTCCCCCCCCCCCCCCCCCCCGGCCTTCCCTAGTCAGCTTCAGGTTGCTGGGTCTGGCAGAAAATTGATAGCTCCCATTATATTTTCACTGGAAAGGATCAGTAAGGAAACTCCAAGGTCTGCGGAACCCTCAACAGGCTTTTCACTCTCTACACCTATATGCAAACACACACAAGCGTGATAACAAGTTTGTTAGCAGTGTGAACCCCGAGAAAGATTGTTCAGACTCAGGTTCAGCCACCTTGTTTCCTGGTTGCGTGCTTTCACACGTGTGCAAGTGACACCCACGCTGGAGAAGAAGCTGGAGGAGCGCCATCTTCAAGGCCAGGCGTGCACACACCCTCCTTCCTTTGGGTACCCTCAGCAGCTTGAACACACCTCTTCCTTGCCTGTTGCTTCAGTTCAGCTACTCTGAGCATCGTTGGGAGAACTGAGGCTACACCTGTTTCTGTCCCATGGCAGGCTGTGATGTGCTTGGCTTTTTAGTAGATTGTTTGGTGTAAACCAGGCTTTCTCAACCTCTGGGGATGGACCATTTCATTCTCAGGAATAGCTGAGAGGGTCGGGGAAGGAGGTGGTAGGAGTGTCCTGTGCATGACACTGCTAACGCTGAATCTGGCCATTGCCTAGTTTTGTATGGTCAGCGAAGTCAGAGTCGCTTTTAAAGTGGCTGCAAAAAAATAATCAAAGGGAGAGTCGTGGTGACACACAAGAAATTACATAAAATTTAAAAGTCATTTCATAAGTGACTTTTTTTTTTTTTTTTTTTTTTGCAGTTTTGTAGCACTGGGACTTGAACCCATGGCCTTAGGTGTGCTAGGCAAAGTGCTCTAATATTGGACTACATCTCCAGCCCCTTTTAATTTTATTTTTGAGACAAGACCTCGCTGAGTTGCCCACTGGCTTTGAACCAACGGTTCTCCTGCCTCACCTCCTAGGTAGCTGAGTTTACAGGTATGTGCCACCACGCCCCATTTCCATAGGCTTATGTGGTGCTAGAGATTAAAGCCAGGGCTCCATGAATGCTAGCTAGACAAGCACTCCACCAACTGAGCCCCATCACCAGACCCCAGGGTTATGCCTAGTGCACCACGTTACCATCATTAGGTCCTACAGTCCTGGGATGTCACAGAGTCTGGGAAGGCAAACAGCCCAGCAGCAGGTAAGGGCGGAGCGTGGAATGAACAGAGACCAGGTTCCCCACACAGTCCGTACTGACAACCCTCCAGAGCAAAGATCGTGAGGCCTTTTCTGGAGTGAGGTGAAGCTCCAGGTAGGGACCGCTCTCACCTGCATGTCTGTCCTGGCGATGAAGCCCTTGCCCTCAGAGTCACAGGTCTGGAAGAACTCCTGGGCCTTCTTCCACATGACACTGTGGTCTGGCACCTGCTCCTCCGCCTCCAGCCCCTCCGGGTGCTCCAGCTGCTCCATGGAGGCTCCGCTTCCCTGCTTTCCATGGCCTGGTACCTGGGAGCTGGAGTCTTCCCTTCCATTGGGGGTGGCCATCAGACCTGCAGATTTCTTTGTGTGTTTTTAGAACCTGAACAGGGGAGATGGGAAAAAGAAGTGTGTGATGAGGGTGGAGCAAAAAACATCAACAAAACCAAAACAGGAAAAAAAAAAACAAAAACAAAAACAAAAAAAACCCAGAAAAACGGCAGGAGAGGAGAAAATCGAGGTCCAGAGCTGGTTGCTGGCATGTCCTGATGAGATCTCTTAGCAACCAACTCTTAATTATCAGGGCTCGGGGGTCAGTGTGATTTGCAGTGAAAGCTAATAGATCAGCCAGTCTCCCTCAAACGAGAAAGGATCAAGAGAGAAGGAAAGAAACATATGGAGATTGAAAGGAGGTGGGCTAATGGATACCCTACATCTCCAAACTTACACACACACACACACACACACACACACACACACCACTGAAGGAGACAGATGGATTCACAAGGAGGAGGACTACAGGATACCCTGCATCTCTGAACCTAAAAACCTAGTGTTAGGGTTAGGATAAGGGCTAGGGTTAGGGTTAGGTTTAGGGTTAAGGCTAGGGCTAGGATTAGGGTTAGGTTAGGGTTAGGGCTAGGGCTAGGTGTGGGTTAGGGTTAGGGTTAGGGTTAGGGTTAGGGTTAGGGTTAGGGTTAGGGTTAAGGTTAGTGTTAGGGCTAGGGTTAGGGTTAGCGTTAGGGTTAGGGTTTGGGCTAGTGTTAGGGTTAGGGTTAGGGCTAGGATTAGGGTTAGGTTTAGGTTAGGGTTAGGGTTAGGGTTAGGGCTAGGGTTAGTCTTAGGGTTAGGGCTAGGGTTAGGGTTAGGTCTAGGGTTAGGGTTAGTGTTAGGGCTATGGCTAGGGTTAGTGTTAGGATTAGGGTTAGGGTTTGGATTAAGGTTAGGTTTAGTGTTAGGCTTAGGGTTAGGGTTAGGGTTAGGGCTAGTGTTAGGGTTTCGGGTTAGGGTTAGGGCTACACAAAACAAGATGAATGGACACAGTCCGTAGTATGTAAATACAGTAGAAGCTACTCTGCATGAACAGGCAATGAACCGGATCTTGAGTAACAAAAATGGATAAATTTCAGAATAATCACACAAGCACAAGAAGCCAAGGAGGAACACATGTCATGTGATTCCACTTACGTAAAGGTGTTTATAGTTGTTGCCCAGGGTTCTACATGCATTTGATCACATTCGTGGAAAATGAAAACAACCATAAGAGAAAGATGATATGGGATGAGGAGAGATGAGAGAGAGGCAAGGGGAGATCTAAGGATATGGATGGATAGGATCACTGCCTTCACCTCCTGAGAGTGACAGGTGAATCCATTGATGGGTTCAGATTTCTTTCCTTATTCACTGATGCACAATAGTCTTTCAACATCCCTGAAAGGCTGCTCCAGATTCCCCACTCTGCTCAAAAATTGTGATGCTCAATTTCCTCATACAAAATGGGGTCGTATTTAGATATAATATACACATACTCTACCATATTATTTATTTACTTATTTAGAGGCAGGGCCTCACAGTGTAACCCAGCTGACTTCGTATTTGCGATCCTCCTGCCTAAGTCTCCCATGTGCTGGGACCACAGATGTGTATCACTGCTCCTGTCTCCCATTATATGCCACATAGAGATGGCTTATAATGTCCATTACAGTGTAAGTGTTATCTAAACAGCCCTTATACTTTATTCTCTAGGGAAGAACAATAAGAAAAAAGCTTGCACCTGTTCAGTGCACATAGATTCTTTAATACTTCTCATGTCTAGTTAGATGTAGAACCCCCACACACAGACACATACACATATGAAAAGGCACACCTATCTATGTCAGAATGTATCAAGCTACAGACTTCAAAGGCATGCAGCTTATTATAATCAATAACTCAACAGCTGTACAGAGTGAGAAGGCCGGAGATGAGGAATTAATGTTGTGTGGGGGGCACAACCTTCTTCTGTCCCCTAGGGCTAAACAATACAGCCTCATCTGCTGCATAATCTGTCTGTCCGTCTGTCTATTATCTATCTACCTACCTATCTACCTACCTACCTATCTAATTTTAGATGTGTGGTTGTTTTGCCTGTGTATATCTGTATATCTTCCTTTGACATTTCCCTGTGGAAACTTCCAGACTATGCAGACTCTAAACCAATGGTTCACAACCTTCCTAATGCTGTGACCCTTTAATACAGTTCCTCATGCTGTGGTGACCCCCAACTATAAAATTATTTCATTGCTACTTGATAACCATAATTTTGCTACTGTTATGAATCATAATAATTATCTAATAGGCAGGATAACTGATACATGACATCCAAAGGAGTCTGGACTCACAGGTTGAGAACCACTGCCCTGAACACACGGAAGCAGAGCAGTGCTCCTTCAGAAGGCCACTTCTCTGCTGGTGTCCAGCCTTCTTTCCCTTCTCCTGAGGCCTCTGAGTTGACTTGAGGCCTCTGCACAGCTTGTGTGGTTTTCCAAGGGCAGTGAGCAACAAAACAATGGAATCACTGCTGCTCCCATCTTAAAGCAAAGTGGAACCCTGTCCTGAACTCAGCTATCTTCTACCTGGTTGGAGCCCAAGGAAGCCTTAACAAACTTGGGCATAGATAGGGCTCTTGTCTCCAAGGTTTTCTATTAGAGGCGTTGGTGAGATAAACCTCAGGAGGTAAATGCACTTGCCACATAAGTGTGGTGACCTGAGTTCAATTCCCAGGATCCAGGTAAAGGTGGAAGGGGAGAACTGACTCCATAAGTCTGTCCTCTGACCTCCACACTCATACAGTGGCATGTGTACACACACATGCACACAATAGTAATATTTTTATTAGAAAATTATTTATTAGACCAAGAAACAGTACAGTTACAAAATAGACAAGCTAAGTTCTGCCCTCTCTTCCAGGCTTCCTTCATTCCTTCCTGCATCCCTTCCTTCCTCCATCCGTCCCTCTATCCCTTCCACTCTCTCTCCCTCTTTTCTTCCTTACTGGAGACCAAACCCAGGGCCCTGCTCATGCTAACTAAGCACGCCCTATCACAGAGTTAAGTCTCTCAGCTGAACATACTTTGTACCTGCCTGCGGCTGAGTTTTAAACCACTCCAGAATAAAAGGACTTTTCATGCAGGTGGAAATTAGCCAGTCCTTAAACAGTCCTAGGAAGATTTCCCAGTTATCCAGAGTAATTCAAACAGCTTAAGTGTGCAATCAGAAAGTTTGCAGATCAATCCTAAATTCCTCCTGAGGGGTTAAGGTGGGTTTCTCCTTTAATCTGGCTTCAGCTGGTATTTCTCTCCCCACTACACCTGCTGCCTATTTGAAGGCGGCCACTCAATCACACTGATTCCTCTCGAATCCCTTCTGCAGAGGGAAGCTAGAAAGCCAAAGCCCCCAAAGCATCCCTGGGAGCCATGCAAATGAGGAGAACCCCATGTGCAGTGGGACCCCAGATTCTCAATAGTCAATAGCATGACAAGGGTGAAGATAGGCAAGTCTTGCTAAATGACAGACTACCCATACACCTACCCTGCTTTTTTGCTACAGGGAGAAGGAAGGGTGAAGTGACCATCACACTTAAGCATCTGGGAGGTGGCCTGGCAGAGTGGGGAGAGCCAAGTTGCCTCAGGTTCAAATCCTGCCTTCACCACTGCCCAGCTGTGTGACACTAAATGAGTTAGGTGACATCATCATGATGACAGGGCAAGTTAAGCTGGGAATAAAAATTATCATCAAAGAGAGAGAAGAGATTTGCTACATACAGGGTTGCACTTGTTCTGGGGACTTAAGAAGCGGATCTCTCACTACATCAGCATCTTCCTCAGCTGTTCCTAGGCTGCTACCTGACCAAAGATGGCTGTTATTATTGGCTTTCTCTACCTTAATTGTATCTCAGCAAGCCAAACTAATATACACACACACACACACACACACACACACACACACATATATATATATAAAACTATTATATCAGTTAGTAACTTTTCACTTACGATTTCAGAGGGATAGGAATCCATCACAGAGGGAGGTATGGTACCAAGAGGCAGGTATGGCAGCTGGACCAAGAAACTGAGCGCTCAGATCTTAAATCGCAAGCACAAAGCAAAGAGAGAAAACTTGAAGTGGTGAAGGCTTAGCAATCTCAAAGTGACATACTTCCTCCAGCAAGGCTGCCTGACATGAAGAGTATGTATGTATGTATGTTTGTATGTATGTATGTATGTTTGTATGTATGTATGTATGTTTGTATGTATGTGATAGACGTCTTCATGTCCTTACTCTCTCTGACCCAACTCTAAAGAGGGAAAGAATAAACATAAGAAGAGACAAACTAAGATTCATTAAATAACATAGACTCTGCAGCTGGATGGAAATGGTGAAGTGACCTCACCCTCACCCGACCGCCAGGAAGGGCGCACACCTCCAAAAGGATCAGGTGTGTGCAGGCACCTTTGACAAAGACAATCTACCCTCTGGCAGTCTGCCGCAGCTCGGCAATCCTCCAGTTTGCATGCTTTCTCCTCAAATTAGGTCCAATTTCCATGTTCTAGCCTCTAGGGAGACAGGGAACAGCTGTCTTACCTCTATAAAATAATTCTTCCAGGTTTGGACAGCTGTTATTATACACCCCCCCCTGCACTTCCCCCCCCTCCCCCCCGCACACTCCCCTGATCTATTGTGAGATCCATTAAAGGCCCTTACTAATGGCTTCAGGTCTCACCAAGATGGCTGCTATTCACCCTAA
Organism: Acomys russatus; assembly: GCF_903995435.1. NCBI lineage: Eukaryota > Metazoa > Chordata > Mammalia > Rodentia > Muridae > Acomys > Acomys russatus. The sequence continues at coordinate 53,557,893 of NC_067149.1, read as the reverse complement.
TTCGGCTAATAATTAGTGGTTGTAAACCACTTTGAAGATAAAAGGCATTTTATAAGAGCTAAGTCGTATTATGATTAGCTTCCCAATACTTCCTCCCCAACACTGATGAGCACATCAAAGCCAAGCTTAGTCCCAGTAAGCTATCCGCTGCTTAATTAGATGCGTTTCAGGGCAGCTGGTATATATTAAAGAAACTGCTGCAAAATTTATCAACATTAGAAGAGTGGCCACTTTCTTCCTAATGTGAACAAGCTCTTATCAAAGGCTGTCAATGCTTGATGCCTGCGAGTCAGGAGCTTGGAAGGGCCTGAGTGCTAATATAGACTCCAGGTCGACTAGGGAAAGGCACACTTGGCTTCCAGCTTTGCATAACATCTTGTCTACAGGATTCTACATGCACTGCCTTTTGATTTTGCAAACCCACTGTGTGAATGTAAGCAAGAAGAGGCACACGCTGTGTCTGCTTCTTAAATGAGAACCACTCATTCGATCATGGTTTTGCAGGGATTGACATCCGGTGTGGTGGAGCTGATCAAGGTTAAAGTCCCTGACCAATAATGATGAATGTGGCATGACTGATGCTCCACCCAGATGCTCTGAAACATTTGTGCACCATTGCTGGTCTCCTGGGTGCTCTTACTGCCTGCATCTGCGCCTCTTATAAAGCAGACTCAAGTAACTGGAGTTACTTGGTCCACAGAGGCAGAGCCAAGAGTGCCTAATATTTCCTCAATACTTGCAAATAGCCTTCAGCCAGTGACTGACCCACGTGTGAGGGTGACAGGACTATCCCCTTGTCTCAGTGAGGGTAAAGGCAGAGTTATGAGTTCTCCTCCCAAACACCTGGCAGGACCGGAGGCTGCAACTCTGGCCCGGTTCTTGCTTTGGCTTCTTCCCTCTGCAGCCCACTCCCTTCCCTCTTACTGGGCTCTCCTCTGAAAAGCAGCCTCATGTAAATATTCCTCCTGGAGCCCCATGCCAGGATAGCTCTCCTGCCTCAGCACGGCGCTCGGGAACATTTTCCATATTTTCTGTCCATCCCATGCGCCTAGATTCTCTTAGCTCCAAATCTCCCTTTCCAAGCCTCCCACCCTCAGTGGTATTTTTTTTTTCAGCCCTCCACTTTCGGTCCTGGGTCTGAGTTCTCTGAGCCTCTGTTTTCTCTTGTGTCGTGATGTCCCAACTGTGTCTGAGGGAAGTCATTATGCCTCTCTCCAAAGCCATGCAGACATCAGCAGAGCAGGCAGGTGCCATGAAGATGAAGAGAAGAATTTAAAAATGCTGTTCCCTTGGCGAGCTTACCCTGTAGCGACAGAAGGAGACGCAAATAAGGGGGCAGAGGATGTGATGAAAAGCCATGGGTGTATGCAGCCTCTCAAGGTGCTACCCCAAAATGAAGTCACTTCCCAATAACTCTCTACACAATTTAACTCTGGTTTGGATCATTTACCTATTTTGTTCCATCCATCCATCCTCTATCTATCTGTCTGTCTGTCCACCTATCGATCTATCTATCTATCTATCTATCTACCTGGAAGTAATAGGGCAACTTGCAGGGGGCACTATGATTCCCACCAGTTGTTGGGTTGCTCTTATTTCCCTAACTTGACTCAGAAGGTATTATCAAGTGATTAAGAAAAGTCAGCTGTCATGGAGATCATCCAAATGAGCAAATAATACCATTAAAGGGGCTTTCATTGAATTTGGTTTGCCCTGTCACCACCAGGCTCTGAGCAGTGCCTCGAAATCTTGTTTCCAGAAGCTTAAGTAATCATTTTAGTGGCAGGCTGTGTATTTAAACCTATGTCCTTCTTAAAATCCTGGTTTCTCTCTCTGTGTAAAACAGGGCTGTGAGACTATAGTCTGCAGACTTGTGAAGGATTATGTGTATTGACCATTACAATACCTGGTAATCAGCATAGCAGAACAGGCACTTCTACCTTTTACGAAACTTTATTTTACAGGTGGGAGCATGCGTGTGCACGCGCATTATACATGTCTGTGTGTGTGTGTGTGTGTGTTTGAGCTCAGGCACCTACAGAGGCTGGAAAGAAGCACCAGAAACCTGAAGGTGGAGTTACAGGAAGTCACAATCAGCTGCTCCATGTGGTTGCTGGGAACTGAGCTCTAGTCTTCTGCAGGAGCAGGAGACGCTCTTAACCAGTGAGTGACTCTCCAGCCTTGGAATTGCTAATTTTATTCCCAGGTGTAAAATCAAACCAAAGAGCATCTCTACAATCTGGATGTGGTTTCTCCCCCAAAGGTTCCTGTGCTAAAACACTGCTGAAAGGTAGTGGCCCTTTAAAAGGTGGGCCAGGTGAAGTGGTTAGTACTCATCCCTGGGGCCGGGCTGGACCTAGAGTGAGTTGGTCCATTTCCTCAGAGTGGACCGCTATAAAAGAGTAAGCTGTGCCCTCCACGGTCTCCAGCTCCCTCTTCGGTGACTTCACTCTCTCCATCCCGTGTGTCCCTGCCACATGCTGCATTCTGCCCTGACACCCTCCCCAGAAGCTGACATTTGTAAAGGCTCCTTAGAAATCCAGAACTGTGAGGTGAGTCCACCTCTTTTCCTTAATAGGAATCCGACACTGAACATTTCACCTGAACAACAAGGTGATTCCCCGCTAAGAAGCCTACATCCACACTCTTGAATGTGTCTTAATTTTTCCTAAGTGCCTCTCTTGCTCTTGAACCTCATGCCTAAAGCCATATTAAAACATCATTATTAAACCACAACTCTGCCTCTTAGGAATCCATGACAACATCGCCAAAGAGATGTATCTAACAGAGACCCCTCCACTGCTTTCAGGCTAAATCTTAAACACGCTGAACCATTAATATCACTTAGTGTCAACTCCTGTTCTCCATCCCCCACTCTCTTGTCTCCGCTTTATTTCCTATTCTCTCAGTCTTCTTGTGTCCTGACATCTTCAAACATACACTCCCCCACCACAGACAGACAGACAGACAGACAGACAGACACACACACACACACACATACACACACACACACACACACACACACACACACACACACACACACACACACACACACGGTAGTTCCTTCCCCTTTGTCTATGCTAATTCCTACTAGGGCTTAATGCCTTGCCCTCCCCCCCCCCACCCCCGGCTATAACAAGAATGCATGGGTTGAGTGGTCAGTGATCATTAGAGATTTATTCTTCATTTGTTTCTTGAATCTGGAAACCCAAGGTTAGGGGCCACGATAGCTGGGTTCGGGTGGTCTCCCTCTTCCAATGGCTGGTGCCAGCTTCTTGCAATGCATCCATGCAGCAGAGGGAGCTAAGGAGTTTTCCTGAGCCTCTCTCATGAAGACATCAGTCTCATCTGTGAGGGTAGCCCTTCTGAGCTTGCTGCCTCTCAGAGGCCCCTTTTCTTACTGCCATCCACATTGGGAGTCGGGTGCAGCACAGGGATTCTGGAAGACATAGCTGTAATTCAGTCCACAGCACTCTGCCCGTGGTCCTTCACATCATCCCATATGCAAAATAGCTCTGGCCATGCCTGTTCATCCCAGCATCGACACGGTCTGATGCGTTCAGTTTTTCCAAGTCTGAGATCTCACTGCTGGTCCAGCCCTCCGGGTCGCCAGGCTTCACCTCCGCAGATTCATCCAACCGGTGATTGACAATATTAAATAATGATGTCTGTGCTGAGCATGGAGAGGCATGCTTGCTATTATTCCCTAAACAATGCGGTCTAACAACCATTTGCACAGCATTCATCCTCATTATCAGTCTTCTAGGCTTGCTTTGCAGCATTTGGGAGACAGAGCGGAGGTTACACAGAAGTAACACAGCATTTTCTATCATGGGTGGTGTGAGCATGCCCAGTCTGCGGCATCTGTGTGGAGTTTGGAACCAAGCCCATCTATGACTTTACTAAAACAGCAACAAAGGCACTGGCCTGTACAGGGCCTGGAGCTGAGAGATACAGGACAGATAAAGTACGTCGAAGCCCGTGGGCCTTTTTTCCCTTCCTCACCCAGAGCTCCCAGCTCTGGTGACAGGTGACTGACAGTTGGCAGCTCCTTACACAAGGAAAGGGCTTTTGCTATTGGTGACTTGAATCAGACCTTGCTCATCATTAGAGATACAGTAGAAAGGGCTCTATAGCAACCTGGGGAAAGGTGATAGAAAACACACTTCCTAGCAGGATGCAAAGTCCCAGACGGAAATGGGCCTAGTCTCCCTCTTCCAGGTTGTAGAGAAGAAATTGGGGGGGGGGGGGGCGGATGAGGGCACTGCACTGGAAAGCCTGATTAGCAACCCTAGTTTGGCCTGGTGAGCTCCACTGCATCCCAGAGCCCTCGCCAAGCCATCCTGAAATTACTGCCTGCAATCTGCTGATGCTCACCTCGAAAGCAGAGTTGCAGACTGTGGCTGGGTTCATGGCCCTGACTGGTACAGGAATGCAGTGGAGTTTACAAGAAAGACCCATAATGGCAGCCCACTAAAAGGTCTTCTCTGTTGATCTTAGAGCCTGAGCTGTTGACGTTTTGTTCAGGAACTTGTCTCCAGTGTCAACTAAGATCAGCAATTAATAAATGGAACCTCATGAAACTTAAACGCTTCTTTAAGGCAAAGGGCACTGTCAACAGAACAAAATGAAAGCCTACAGACTGGAAAAAGATCTTCACCAATCCTAAATCTGATAAAGGGCTAATACCCAAAATATATAAAGAACTCAAAAAAATTAAATACCAACAAACCAAACAATTTAATTAAAAATGGGGTACAGAGCTAAACAGAAAATTCTCAACAGAGGAATATCAAATGGCTGAGAAACACTTAAAGAAATGCTCAATGTTCCTAGTCATCAGGGAAATGCAAATCAAACTAACTCTGAGATTCTATCTTGCATCTGTCAGAATGGCTAAGATAAAAAAAAAAAAAAAAACTCAAGTGACAGCACATGCTGGCGAGGATGTGGAGAAAGGGGAACAGTCCTCCATTGTTGGAGGGAGTGCAAACTTGTACAACCATTTCAGAAATCAATCTTGCGCTTTCTCAGAAAATTGGAAATAGTTCTACCTCAAGACCCAGTTATGCCACTATACCCAGAAGATGCTCCACCATAAAACAAGAACATTTGCTCAACTATGTTCATAGCAGCTTTATTTGTAATAGCCAGAATCTGGAAACAACCTAGATGTCCCTCAAGCAAAGAACAGATAAGGAAACTGTGGTACATTTACACAAAGCAATAGTACTCAGCTATTAAAAATTAGGAAATCTTGACATTTGCAGGCAAATGGATAGAACTAGAAATGATCATCCTGAGTGAGGTAGCCCAGACCCAGAAAGACTTGAATGGTATGTACTCACTTACAAGTGGATATTAGTCACATAACACAGAATAACCACACTATAATAAACAGGCCTAAAGAGGCTAAATAACAAGGAGGACCCTAGGGAGGATGCTTAATTCTCATTCAGAAGGGCAGGTAGAATAGAGCCTGGAAGCAGTTGAAGAGAAGGAACAGGACGGGAGCCTGCCATAGCAGTCCTCTGAAAAACTTCACCAAGTGCGGGATTGAAGTAGATGCTGAGACTCACAGCCAAACTTGGGGTGGAGCTCAGGGAGTCTTATGGAAGAGTTGAGGGGATAGAAGGACCTGGAAGGCACAGGAGCTCCACAAGGAGACCAACAAATCCAGGAGGAGAAAGAGGTTGCTGCAGAGACTGATGCACCAACAAAGGACCATGCATGGTGAGGATCTAGACCCTCTGCTCAGCTATAGTAGATAGGCAGCACAGTCTCCTTGTGGGTCCCATAATATGGAAAGTAGGAACCTCTTCTGACATGGACTCTGGTGCCACTTGTAGATCACTTCCCCCTGGTGGGGCGGCCTTGCCAGGCCACAGAGGAAGAGAATGCAGGCAGTCCTGATGAGACTTGATAGGCTGGGGTCAGATGTTAGGAGAGGAGGGCTCACCATTTCTGATTACTAGGGGATAGGGGGAGAGCGATGAAGGAGGGAGGGTGGGGCTGGGAGGTGATGAGGGAGGGGGCTACAATCGGGATGTAAAGTGAACAAAAATTGTAAAATCAAAATAAAGAGAGGGGGAAATGTGAGTATTTGCTGCGATTTGGTTGTTGTTGACCCCAAATGCTTATCCTTTGGAAACTTGGCCCGGGGTGTGCCAATATTGAGGTGGGGAGACCTTGAAGAACTGGTGCCTAATGGGAGATGACTGGGAGCATGATCCTCAGACCGGTGTTAGATCTCACAAAAGCATATTGTTGCAAAAGCCAGAGCCTGACCTCTGAGCTGCTTTCTTCTTCCTGTCTTGCTGTATGAACTCTTACTCTCATGGGCAATCCCTCCATGATGCTATCGCTTTGATATGATCCAGTTTAGGGCAATGAGCTACATACACATCTTTTCTTTAAACAGTACCCAGCCAAGGGTATTTTGTTACAGTAACAGAAAATAGACTAATATAGGCCCAGAAAGATTGCATTTGGAACAGGGAAGGGGTGGGCCCTCTGTCTATAGTTAATTTGAGTGTTAAGACTGAATCAGGAAAGAATGTTGCAGAATATGCTGGCCGTTGTGATGAGCAGCACAGACTGAGAGCATACCTGAAAAGACGCAGGAATAATAAAAGATGGATTAGCTGGATCTGTTGTTTCTGGACTCTGCTGAGGCTGTGTTGATGATGGAGAGGACAAGGTGAGCAGAGGGAGAGAGACAGAGGGGACTGCAGATAAGACACAACCCCCAGTACAGGCCCATAGTGACTAACTTCCACTATCTAGGCATCAACTCCTAATTTTCACATCTTTCTAAAATAGCACCACCAGCTGGGGACCAAGCCTTCAACTATGAGCCTCTGGGGACATTTCACAATAGTGTTCGTGCCAGCTGGGACTCTTAAAGGGATTACTCTGATTTTCTTCTGTGTCAGTGGTTCTCAACCTGTGATTTGTGACCCCAGCTAGGGCATGGACAACCCTTTCACATGGGGTCACATATCAGATACCCTACATATTAGATAATTACATTACAATTCCTAACAGTAGCAAGAGTAGAGTTATGAAATAGCAATGAAAATAATTTTATGGCTGGGGGCTCAACGCAACATGAGGAGCTGTGCATTAAAGGGTTGCAGCCTTAGGAAGGTTGAGAACCATAGCTCTCTATTTTCCAGTTTTTATTACAATCTATTATTATATTTATAATAAGAGAAGAAAAACATTTTTTTTTTTTTTGTAAATAAAAAGATTGGCCTCTCTAACTTAAGTGAATAAGAAACACATTTCAACCAAGAAGGCAGAGACTAGACTGTTGGGTGATGTTTCCAGGTTTACAAAGCGATTTCACAAATGTCCTTTGAGCCTCACAGACTCTCGCAAGGTTACATACAAAACAAGTCTTAGTGTACGGAAAGGATGGAGCCCCTCTCTTCTAGGCCAGTGCGTGTTCCATTATTTCACAGGCCGCCTGTAGCTGGCCTGGCTTCTATTTGCAGCAGGCGCCTTCTGGAAGCTGCCGAGCACCTGCTATGGTTGACTGTGGAATGTCCCACATAGCCTCAGGTGTTAAAGCGCAGGCCCCCAGTTAGTGTCACTATTTTAAAATTTTGAAACTTTAACAAGTGATGTCTATAAAGAGGAAGCCATTCACGTGGGAATGTCCTTGGTGACATCTTGTCCCTGACCTTCTCCTCCCCATCCTCCTCCTCCTCCTCCCCATCCTCCTCCTCCTCCTCTTCTTCTTCTTCTTCTTTCTCTCTCTCTCTCTCTCTCTCTCTCTCTCTCTCTCTCTCTCTCTCTCTCTCTCTCTCTCTCTCTCTCGGCTTCCTGTGCACCATGAGCTAAGAGTCCCAACCACTGCATGCTCCTGCCACCATGATGTGCACGTGGCCAAGCAGCCATGGACTGGATCCTCTGAACGAGCAAGCCAAAAGAAGTCCTTCCTCTCCTAAACTGTCTGTCAGGCAGAAGTAGCAAACAGGGTGCCCCTAGATCCAACTCACTCCTCTGTCCTCCTGCCCTCTGATTCGGTCACACCTGCAATAACTGAACTCATCTTTCCCCCAAATCTGCCAACCCCCAGTGACTGAGGTAACTTGGAATCACTGAAGTAAAAGAAAGAAAGGTCCAAGGCAATATGCAAAAGCAGCCAGCCTCAGAGGGGGCAGAATTGTGTTGGGACAGTAGCTCTTCACTCAGGATCCAGCCCGACACTGTGCCTGATTACAGCCAAGAGAAGTCAGACAGATAGTCAAAGGTGGAAACCGAGATTGCCAGAGACCAGCCTGATTCTCAAAAGATGTGTATTCTAGATGAAAAGGTTGCAGGCATAGCAAAATAGAAAGTTAATTAAAAGCAGGACCTGCATCTCCAATAATGAGATGGCTTCCTCTGCCCTCCTTGGAACAGGGAGGGGCTACCACCCAGCCAATGAGAGATGTCCCAAGTCTGTACATGATCATCTCCTAGGGAGGTCACTGGAGGCTAGGGACTGGGGGAAGGGGGGGACACACCCAGTGATGGCAGAGCCAGCCAGCAAGAACACAACAACACAATGAGGAGCTTCAGTGGATCAATGGATGACACAGAAGTTCTACTGGACAGCAGGGTGTGGGAGATTGACAGCTGGTGGCTGAAAGGTCAGGACCATCTTTGAAGTAGGAGGTTAGGAGGTGGGGCTCAAAGCCTGCCTCAGAGAAGGATTGGATCTAGATGTTCTATTCTGTTTGCATTTTGTCTTGTGCAGTGTGTGTGTGTGTGTGTGTGTGTGTGTGTGTGTGTGTGTGTGTGTGTGTAGGGGACATGTGTGGGTTCCTGTGTATATGCATGAAGACCAGAGGTTGACATCATGTACCTTCCTTAATTGCTTCTTGAACTTATTTTTCCCACTGAACCTAGAGCTCACAGATTTGGCTAGACAAACTGGCCAGCAAACCCCATGGATCCTCCTGTCTCTGCACCCGCAGCCCTGGGATTACAAGTGTGTGCCACTGTGTGCTGGGAATCAAAACCCAGAAGATGATGCTCACACGGCAAGCACTTTAGCCACTGAGCAAGCTCTCCAGTCCCAGGTGTGGCTGTTCCTTGGAGTGACCCTATTTGAAAAGGGTACATACAATGGCTAGTGAGCCCTTTCTCTTCCAGATGTTGGTGGCTGAATTTTTGGCCTCTTACTTGTCCATGGCTCATCTTCGGGCTGTTAGGTATCTCTCTCTACTGTGTTCTGAAAAACTAGGGATGCTCAAGGCTGAACATGAGGCCTGGTGTCAGCCCTGGACAGGGTGGCCAGTGCTAATCAGGTCCCTGCACACTGCAGTACCTCCACAATCACCCCTAGAACTTTCCTGGTGCTCAGGCCCAAGAGGGACACATAATTTGGTTCACAATATGTCCTCAGTTGCCATTAGATTTTCCAGGGAGTGTCACTGTAACCCAGACTATGGTGAATTCCCTGTACACATCATCAGCAGAATAATGTCAACACTGATAACAAGAAAACTTTCATATGGCATTTTAGGGTCCACAAAGATGTCTGCTATCTATACCTATCATCTATGACTTACTGCCTTATCGGCAGTACACAAGCATTCCCGAATGACTGTCAAAGATTGAACTATCTCATTTGCAATACAAACAGGCTTGCAGTTACGGGTCCTGGCTGACAGCTGGTGGAGGGCCAGGCCTGGGGATGCAGATGTCTCACCTACACCCTTTCATGTGACTCCTTTATCTCCAAACCCTTCCAGTGTGGCAGAGTGGCCTTTAAGTGGGTGACAAGATCCTGACCCGGAGGCTTAGGAACCTGCACTCAGCTGCCGTGTGACCCCTGATGGGCATCGGTGTGCTTTCATTGTTCAAAGAACATAGGGCTTTGGACTTAAATAGCCTTATGTTTAAATACTAGGATGGCCACTGAGCATCTGGCCTACAGCAGTTACCTGAGCATGTAAAAAAAAAAAAAAAAAAAAAACAGCACCTCTGTGGTGAAGCCATTGTGGAGGTACTGAAGAACACCACACATGATGTCCTTGGCAAGCAGCTGGTACACACCTGGTGTTCATCATGTGCTAACACATTATTATTGTTTTCATTTTTAAAATGTATTTTTATTTTACGTGTGTGGATGTTTTGTCTCCATGTATATCTGGGTACCCAATGAATGCAGTACCCAGGGAGGCCAGATGAGGACACCGTATCTCCTGGAACTGTGGTGACTTAACAGTTATTACCCGCCATGCCGTTGGGTGCTGAATCCAGTCCTGACCTTAGACAAGTCACTTGGCTTCCGCCCTCCAGCTCCTTCTGTCCTCACTGGCACCCAGGAAATCACCAGACTCCACCCTTCCACTTCTCCGCCCTTTCTCACCTTCCCTCTTCTCCCTCTTCAATGCTCCAAAGGTTTCTCAGCATCTGTCCAGATCAGTGGTTTGCTGGTTTGCAGGTGTTCTATGCTTTAACTAACTTCCCACACTTTTTATCAGAAGCCAAAACATCACAAAGTGAAGTTTTCCTTAATCACACAACAAACTTTCCTAAGAAACATTAAATTCTAGAAACACCTGTGCCTTGAAGGATCCTGGGAGAATCCCCTGCTGTATATCCTTTCTCACACTCTGCTTCCCTTTACCCTGTGGCCTGCAGGGTGAGTTTCCCCTCCTGATCCTGTTTTAGCCGCCTCCTTACACTGAGCTTTCAGAAAACAGCCATGATGTCTCCTTTCCAAGCCCAGGCCCACCACAGCCTCTTGAATTGTAGTCTAAGCCAAGAGCATGTGAGTACCAAAACCTCAAAAGTCTCCCTCTGAGTGGAACTCAGAACCGCTTTTTCTTACGTGGAATTTGAGTGGCCAAGACCAACTGTGTCACCCTAAAGCCTAGCGGCAGGTGCTGGGGCTACATTTCAGGAGAGTCTGAAGCTGGACGCAGAACCCGCTCATCACGGGAGGGCTCAGTCAGCTGCTGGATCCTGGTGAAGATTTGGTCCCTCTCCCTAGCCACTCTGCAGAAAGATTAGCTGGCCAGGAGTCCCTGACACTCAAATCTAGAGTTTCCTCCCAGCAGAAATTAAGTGGGTTCCAAAGCCACAAATTCACCTAGTGGTTTCATCCCATTGGCCACTGCAGAAGTATGGGAAGCTGAAGCTATTGCCCTCGCTAAGATGGCGCCTGGCAACCTGCCAGGCAGGATAACTTGCAATTCTGCTCCTGGTAAACAAGTCCTTATTTGGGTTGTGGGCCGCGCTTTGCTCTGACCTACGCATCCCGCCTTGTCGGGGAACCAATTGGAGCTACCGATGTAAGGGCTGCTGATTGGTTGAGGCAGAGGATATAAAGGGGCACGGAGGTGTTGGGGGAGGAGAAGCGAGCGGGAGAAGAAGCAGCTTGCTGAAAAGGTTCCTGAGTAAACTGCCTGGAGAAGAATGCTTGGGTTTATTTTCCGCTGGTCGGAAGGGACGAGACACAGAAGGAGCCCCAGTTCAAGATGGCGTGTTACGTAACTGGTAGTGTGCAGCTGCTGATGCACCGCTCTTTCCCCTTCTCAATAACTTACAGCCCAGTTAAAATAAATGCACGTGATAAACTCGTTAGTCAGACAGAAGGGATGGGGGGGGGGGAAGAAAGACTGAAAAAACAAGATAAATCAGTGTAAGTGGTGGTTACCTGTTTATTGGGCTTGGGGCAAATACTTTCTTATCTACTGTTTTATACACACACTTCCTGCTTTTTCCATAAAACATTTTTAACAAGAAATTAGGACAGATAGTAAAGGACAATGATGAGGGCATGGGTTCAACTGGGGAGTAGGGGTGCTGCCTGCCAGGCATCTAGAACATGAGAGAGGCCAGTCCATGTCAGTGCAGCAGTGAGGAGAGGTAGGAGGAGAGGAAGAGTTTAGGATGGAATCAGGGGAACAAAACTGGATAATTAGCATCATCCCAGGACAGGACGAAGGGGAGGAGCTAATCCAGACAGCTCCAGCGTCCCGCCAAGTGCAGACCCCGCCCCCCCCCCCCCCCCCCCCCGCCACCCACGCTTATTCTCACGGTCTCCGTGCTTCACACTTGACTATTTACATTTGTGGCTCATTCGTTTTTAAAAACCACTGTGCCCAGCCCGGTGAGCACACACAGACCTCAGCAAGTTCCTGGATCTTCTAAGTTCTCACAGGGCTGGTCCTTGTGCAGTGAATTTCAGAACGGGAGTTCCTATGGGAACATGCGGCAGGCACTGAGCTAGACACCTTAGCTGCCTTTATGGATCCTGCCCAGACCCTGTGGGATACGGTCATACTCACTCACACACTATACCCTGAACTGTTAGATAACACGTTGAGGGTCACACACACAGCCATTAGCAAGCCCAGAGCATTCTGGGGATAGTATGGAGGGCTGAAGCCAGAAGACAAGACCAGTGCAGGGACACACTCTAGAGCTGAGAACTAGACCAGCTTCTTATGTGTGGGTGGCAGCCCTGCATAGGTTGGATAACTGAGTGTGAGGGTGATGAGAAGTCTGGAAATAGTAAAAAGGTTCCTGAATATGCAGTGACCAACTCTGAATCCAAAATCAAACATGTGATGAGTCCAAAGTGTATGTGGTGGCGCCTGCTACACGGCAGGACTTCACAGCAGCCTTGGTTCCAGACACAGAACACGCGCGCTTTGTGCTGTACGCGCCATCACACCAGACAACACTGAAGAGTGCAGCCGGAAACACCTCAGCTCAAATGTGAGGCTCCCTTGTGTCATGGATGACAGCACTTTTACTGCACGCGGAACGTTTTCTGTTCTTATAGAAACGCGATGGCCTAACTGAAAATCCAAGACTTTCCTAGCACATTCCTTAGTGTGTTAAATTAGTATAGCTTTAACTTGTATCGTGTTAAATGCTTGTTTTTAAAAACTGGTGTTTGGGGCTGGTGAGATGGTTCAGGAGGTCCAGGTGCCTATTGCCAAGGCTGACCACCTGAGTTTGTCTTCTGGATTCATACAGTAAAAGAGGTAACTGACTCTGAGCTTGCCCTCTAATCTACACACACACACACACACACACACACACACACACACACTAAAAAGTAATGCAGTTTTAATTGGTGTCTGAATTACTGACTCCAGTTTCATTTAAATATAGTCAAATAAGTTTTGGCCTGGAATTAGGTAGGACTGAGTTTTCAATGATATCTGAAATCGCCTAAACATCCTTCTGCCATTTTGTACTGTGCATTTGTGGAGACAAGTAGCATCCTTAGTACTGGTGATTATTAAATCAAAATGTTGATCAAAGGTATGGTGTCAAATATCCAGTCAACGTTTAATTTTTATGTATAAAAAACACACACAGATGCCTTACAGGTATGCAAGGTCTCTTTCCTCCTAATAAATCAAAAGATTACATGTATCAATAATTGTTTTAAAATAAATTTCATTACTGTTTATTATCAGTGATATTTCATTTGCATTCTTATTTTATATATCTATAAACTCATATAATAGAAAAATGTCTCAGGTAAAAAAGCCTCATGAGTAAAATCGTTTAAGGTCCCTAACATAGACTAGCGCAGACACCCAGAGAGTGGAGGTCAGGAAAGCAGCTGGGAGGTGTAGTGCCCAGCTCTGGCAGAGAGCTGACTTCTTCCTTAGCAACTGCATCATGTGTGCTTATATCTCTGATGACAACACAGAGGCACATGGTACCCACAAGCACTAACCCTTTACTTAGACTAGCTCCTGCCTAGATGGAAGAGGACTGACTGTAGGTCCTCTATGCAGGCTACAGTCAGTATCCACATACTCATCCATTAAGAGCCCATTGCTCTGAACAAGTCCATGAAGATGCAGACATAGCTGGACCTGCCTACACATATCAATCCATCCGGGGCTCCAGTGAAAGCAGGAATGGGATGTGGTGGGGTGGTCCAAAAGTGGCTTCTGTTCCCTTATCAGTCACCAACCAGACCCAGCCCCCTCTGATAATCCCCTGCTCTGAATCTTAGATTTCACCTGTGCATGGCTTGGGCTGAACAAAAGGATCTTTGCAATCCCCCAGGCTGGGCCTTTGGCTGCACGTTCTTGTGCAAGGAGGACCATGCACCCTCCTTGGCATTTCTGCCTCATGCTAATTAAGTGGTTCCTCCTGAAGCCACATAGCATCTGTCTTGCTGCTAGACTCTGAGCCTTCGGAGGCCAGGATCTATCGATCCTGTTCCCAGCAGGGTTTCTTGTGGCCAAGCCTAAAGGAGCAACCAGGTGTCTGGTGTCTGCCATGCCCTTACCTTGCAGCTCATTCTTCTCTCTGTGGCTCAGGGCACATAGTGGTATGGCCTTACCCCACCCCTCCAGCCACTCTCAGGAAGCCACCTCATCTTACAAAGCAGGAAGGGGTCTGTTTATTGCTCAGTTGTACAGGGAAAGTACCTCAAGGAGGGCTAGCAACAGCATCAGTGGTCCCTGTGTAGGCCTTGGCTCTGTCTCCATCCTTAATCTCAGCCCCACATCAGTCTCATGGGACAGGCCCTTCTCTTTACCCAACATAGTGGGCATGAATAGGTGATAGGGCTCCCAGAAGCAAGAAGATGGCCAGAATGATCTCACCTTTGCCCCTTTTGCATCCAGTTTCCCAAAACTGGTCCATGAGACCCATAGCTTCATTCTAGTCTGTGTCCAGCATCTCCCTCAACATTAAGACCTAAAAACAAACTATCATGTGATCCATCTGTACCACTCCTGCGAATATGCCTGAAGGACTCTATGCCAGGGCATCCCCACAGAGACACGTGCACATCTGTGTTTATTGCAGAATTAGTCACAACAGCCAAGATATAGAACCAGTTTAGATGCTGGCCAACAACAGAGAAGGTGACAAACAGTGTGGTATTGTCTGCCTGATGGAGGTTAGTCTGCCATAAAGAACAGAATTGTCATCTGCAGGAAAATGAGTAGGCGTAGGGATCATCGTGCTAAATTAAATGAGACAAAGATGTCATGTGCTCTCGTATGCAGAATCTGAATAAGATATGCAAGTGGGATCACATGGGGGAAGGGGAGGAAAGAGTCTAAATGGGAGCAAGAGAGGAAAACAGGAGACAAGAAAGAAGGATAACTATTACAAGTTATTTCTCATAGAAGAACCAAAATTTGCACACGTGCACACACACACATACACACACGCGCGCGCGCGCACACACACACACACACAATGAAAACAGAAGGAGAATCATTTAGGGAAGAAAAAGGGGAAGCAGTAGCTAGCTAGCCACCTGAGAGGATCAGATGACCTCATCTGCCCTTGGAAGGAAGGTGGCTCCTTTTGTAAAAACATTACTCTCAGAAAATGAAACAGGAGTGTTCTTATACCCTTCGTTCATTTCTAGGACAACGGAGCATCAAATATCCACAAAGCTCACAACTAGAGACTAAGAACAATGCATCTGTTACTCTTCCTGGCCCCGCCCCCTAACCAGGCCCCGCCCCTTGCCCCTAGTCAAAGCATTGCAGTCCTTAGAAGTTTCTTGCCATGAACATTTAGAAAGCAGTGTCATCCTCAGGTGACATCTCCGCTGGCCCTTTCTGAGCTCTCTGTTGCAAATCAGGCCTGGGAGTACTCGATCCTGTATAGCAGTCTGGAGGCCTATTGTCTCTTCTCCTGCTGAGCCAGCCTTGGAGTCAGGAAGGAGTCTGCTTCTTGGGCATCATTAATGAAAGTTTCACTGTGTAAGTCAGCAGGAAGCAGGGCAAGGTGCAGCATGCACTCTTTCATCCTGGAGATGCCTCGACACGTGAGATAACTGGGTGATCATTAACTAGGTACACTTCCAGGCTAGCCGCTCCCAGCCCAAGCTGGTGGCCTGAAGGTAGGATACAATAATCCCTTCAGAGAAGTTTGTAGGTTGGGATACAGGATTTGCTTCAAATGCATTTGCAGACCTTCCTACCCACCCACCATGATGCTGCAAGTACCAACAGACCTGCAGGGGGTGGGACATAGATGAACAGCCCACATTCCTGTCCAGTGTGGGACAACAGAGCGCGCCAGCATGAGCTGGCCACATATGCTGCCCAATGATCTGACTTAGCCACAGAAAGTCAAGTGTAACCTCAGGCAACTGGCTACTGTTCCATAAACATTGCACAGGCTGTTCCCAGCCTTGCAGATTCTTTAACTCGGTGTGATCCCACGTGCTCTATCTCTATAGCAAATATTTAGAAACACCCACGTTTTACCTCCTATAATAAAATTTCTAGATTTTAATCCCAGCACTTGGGAGGCAGAGCCAGGCAGATCGCTGTGAGTTTGAGGCCAGCCTGGTCTACAAAGTGAGTCCAGGACAGTCAAAGCTACACAGAGAAACCCTGTCTCCAAAAGCAAAACAAAACAAAAAAATCCTAGATAAACTAGTTCTGCTCTCTGTATCATTTGGCCTTAATTGAAGTATAAATGGGACCGCACACACACAACTTCTAAAATTCCAGTGCAAATCCACCATTTCTCATGTCATGTAGGTCAATATGAAGATCGTCATAGTGACTGCTCTGAGACATGTGACAGAGCAATCAATGCATACACACCCCGATGATGGACACATTTAGACTGAATGTTAGACCACTGCAATCCACTCCCCATAAACAGTGCAGGATCCAAGTAGGAGGCAGCGCGATTTGCTTTCCAATGTAAGACTAAGGGATGACAGAGCCTTTTCCACCATGTGTGTGATGAGAGGAAGGAGGAGATGGTCTTTATTGAAGCACAGATGACCAAATCCAACTACAAACGTAAACACAGCAAAAAGAGAGAATTGTGCTATTCACACACACGGGATAAGCTTCATATACAAGTACAGTGCCGTAATAAGGTGCTATGCTGTGGTGAGGCCTTTAATCCCAGCACTCAGGAGGCAGAGGCAGGTGAATCTGTTTTCCAGGCCAGCGTGGTTTGTGGAGCTAGTTCCAGGGCAGCCAGAGCTACACAGAGAAACTCTGTCTTGTGGGGCGGAGTGGAATTCAAAGTCCTCAGGAAGCCCATGCGGTGGGATTCCTGGAGCCATGAGAGGTGGACCTTGTCTCCCAGGAAGACACTGTAGTTCTGGAAACTTAGCAGACCACTTTGCAGGACAAACTGAAGCCAAGAATCTGATGGGTCAATGGTCGGAGTAAGTGAAGAAACACACATCTTAGCTCTATTTAAACCTAAGCCTTTCATCAAGATCTGAGTGTGTGTGTGTGTGTGTGTGTGTGTGTGTGTGTGTGTGTGTGTATTTATTGGTGGGAGGGTCACAGGACCTTTTTTGTTGCTGTTGTTCCTTTTCCCAATGTGACCATATTAAGGAAGTCTTTTGTGAATATGTGCTTGCCCGTGTGTGCACAGGTACCTGTATGTGTGCGCGCGCGTGCGCATGCCTGTTTCTGGAGATCAGTCTCAAGAATCTTCCCTCAGAATCTGTCCACTTTGACTTTTGGTCTCTCAGGCCACACTGGGGCCTTTCAGTTCAATACGTGTTTGGAAATGCTTTAATCTAGACAGACTGCATGAGAGGAGGAAGGATCCCACCATCTCAAGACTTTGTCTTTATGCCATTTAGACTTGCCCAAACAAAAGGTTCCCTGGGCTTCTGGAATAATTTCTCTGACAAATTATGACTCTGTCCTCTAGGGGGCAGCACCAACCTCATTAGGACTACAGCTAATTTCTGTGATAAGCAAAGCTGCAGGTTAGAGGTAAGCAGTATATTTTGATCTCTTTCCCATCACTGGTTCCTTGAGAACAGGAAAAGTACAGGACACATCTCAGAGTCACCATAGGGCAATCAGCACAGACACACACACTAGAAATGCCTGTTGTCAGAACCTCCCCGCTTCCCGGGACACTGATGTCCTTTTCAACCTGTAACAAGTACTTTCAAATGTCCCCTTCATCTGAAGCACAAGGAAGAGACCTCAGCAATCACTTGGGGGCTGTTGCAGTACCTTAATTTTCTAGAACCCCCTTGCCAGCACCAGCTGAGGCTGCAGACCAGACCATTGTCTGAGAAACAGCAGGCTCCCTCCTGCTCTGCCTGCAGGCTGCTGTGGTTTGTTAACGCCACACTCAGAGAAAGAATACACAGAAAGCAAAACCCCAGTTATTCAAAGATAACCACAGATTCCAGATGCTGCTGTAAGTAAACTGGAGGCTGCGGGGTAGGGTGGACTGGGCTGGGCTGGGCTGGGCTGGGGACATTGCATCAGTACAAAGCCACTGAAAGCAACAAGCAGCCCCGGCCAGCAAGTCTAAAGATCCCATCTCTGGGGACAGTTGCAGAATACTGCTACCCATCACTCATGCTTGTCTGGTTCTGACCCGTCTCTCCTCTGTCCCGTGACTGTCTGGGCTTTGTTGCCTTCACTGGGAAGAGGTGAGTGTCCAATGAGGAGGTCACACAGCTGACGGGCAGAAAAGAGGATCAATCAATCGATCAAGAATGAGAAAAACTGAAACCAGGCTCAGCTCATCTTTCTGACAGGCTGGACCAGCCAGTCTCCAGGGAGTTCAGAGCCTCCAGAGTGTGGCCACTGTCACCATGTCATGGACAGTCATCAGAGCTGTGGGCAGGATGGCTCAACACCTTAGCTCACAGCCTCCACTTCCGGACCCCCACTTCCTTCCTTCACCATGCACTGTACAAAAGAAAAAAAGAAAAAAAAAAAAAAAGACTCAAGACAGCCAGAAACTCCCCACCTCCTGACTTCAGGGTGAATCCTTTTCTTTTGCCTCTTTCAGGACCCAGTTGACAGATAGCTGCCCCTCTAATGCCACATTTACCTGGTAGCACTGCGGCTTTCTGTTGCCCTGTCCTAAAGGAGCTCTAAGCACCAGAATGTGACTCTTTCATCTTATCTCTCAAAGCCAGCAGGGTTCTGGCATGCACAGGTTGCTCAATACATATTTGTGGTCTGAAGAAGCAAAGAGACAGTGAAACAAACTATGAAAGTGACAGATTGCAAAGAGTGAGTCCAGAGGACTTCTTTGGGGGCATGTCTTCACTTCATCATGGCCATTGTCACCAAGACACATGGCATTATTGATGACACCTTTAGAGAGTGAGAAATTTAATTATAAACCACACTTTTTTTTTCCTCTGAGAGGCCCAGGATTGGTTATCTTAAACATCAAGCCACAGAGCCATAAAAAAATATGGGTTCTGATTCTAGCCCCATCCAGCCTGGGCTATGGATAGTGGTGAGACTTCACTGGTGCTGTGTCCTTGTCTGATGTCACCCCTCATGAGGCTGTGGTGTCCCACCATGGACTAGTGCATTTGAATGCTTTGTCCCCAGCCTGTGATGCTTCCTTGGAAGGTTCTGGAACCTTTTAGACGTGAAGCTTAGCCAACAGATGTTGACAGATGGTACGGCTGGCCAAAGCTCTCGGCTTCCTGGGATGACGGATGATGAGAGCAAGCCATGCCACAGGCTCCCACCACCAAGGACCGAAGTCTTGTAGAAGCCTCCTACATGCCTTCCTCACAAAATAAATCCCTCTGCTTTTTACGTTACTTCTCTTCAAGTATTTGACTGCAGCAAAGAGAAAAGTAAGTAGCACATGGTTCTATCCATTTTTGCTGGTGGTTATTAATGCTAGAACAACCAGACCACCCAGTACCTCATGACACAAACCCAGCTCAAGGTGTAAGGCGAAGAAAGAGATGGCCCAGCTAGTCGAAGGGAGCAGAATAATCCCATTTACAGAGAAGCTAGTCTTCTCCCTTTGGGTCTGAGCACATCAGCCTCCTTGTCTCCCACTTTCCATTGTGGATGACGTTAAGCATTAAGAGTATTTCCTTCTTAATCTCACTGAGACACACAGGCCATCAGCACTGGCTCAACCATGAGATGCAGGAAGAGGTGGTAGGGAAGATGTCAGTTGGAAGTAGGCTAGTATTATAGAGACAGCTGCCATCTGGCCCCACCAGCTGCTAAGAGTGCTATTAGAAGCCAAACTATGGGTCCTTTGGCTATTTCAAAGGTAAGTCAGAAAATTTAAATATTATACATGTTCAGACACAATACAAAAAGGCAGTGAACTCAGGGCAGCATTGCCTATAACACTAAATGACTTAAAATACCCCGGCAGCCATACAGTGGGGCTCTATGCAATGGGGAAGCTCGGTTGGTAGAGGACTTGCTGAGGGATATACAAGCCCTGGGTTTGATGACCAGTAAAGTGGGCTGCAGCGATACACACCTGTGATCCCAGAAAACAAGGTCATGCTTGACTACAAAGTGATCTCAAAGTCAGCCTGGGCCGTAGGAGACACTGTCTCCAAATCAAAGACAATGAGGAAGCCCCGACAGGAAGAAAGGAAGGGGAGTCAAGTGGAACAGGTGAGGTTTAAAAGAAGGATAGATAATATGCTGTGACTATACAGTGAGGAAACCAACAGAGTAAAATGAGATCTGCCTGCAACGCCAGCACAGGCGGAGGCAGGAGGATTTTGAGCTTGATGCCACCCTGGGATAAAGGTACCTACTAATGATTTGAGTTTGATCCTCAGGCCCCATATTGACTCCACTTGTGCACTGTCACACAGACGCACACACAAATAATAAAATACATTTAAAAACAAGTATGGCAGGATACATTAGAAATTACTACAAAGCCTACTTGGGACAGGTCAGGATGCGTAAATGAAACAGGGCTCACTAAACAACTTCTGTAATAATTTGATTTTCTACCACTGTGCCTGAAAACAAAGCAAGCACTATGAAGCACCTAGGCTTCAGGCTGCCTGGTGCCTCGGGCCATGCCCTTTGCACTGAGGACTCCCAGAACGGTATGGCGCAAAGATGACAGCAGAGAGGCTGAGCTTTAGGTTTGGGGAGCACCAGGTCCCTCAATATCTGACATCTGGAACTCCCTTAGATTGTCTAGTAGGGCTTGACTAAGCTCTCCTCCCTCAGGGGGTAAGGGACCCCTCCACAGTTTTCTAGAGGGTATACTGCCTGAAGTTCTTCCATGACTCAGATCCTCAAAACAGTGGGGAGTTCTGCGGTCTCCAGTGCTGGGCAGGTGGCATTTCCAAGAGTCCCTCAACATTTAAGGCTGCCTTGTTCTTTTCTGTCACATTCCCTGTCCCACTTGTCCTATGACATGGCAAGGGACAGGAGGGGACAGTTCCTCATCTAGAGCACTGTACTGTGGGGTGCTCCCTTGGACCCCAGCTGTAGCACACTTCTGTAGACCAGGATGCTGTTGACACTCACCCTCAGCACCCCATATGTCCTTCTCCTTGTCACAGCGAACAAATGGATGTCATTGATCTGAATTATGACCTCAAAAGGAAGAGGCTCTCGGGTAGTTCTAGCGGTTACCCCAGGATCTCAGAATGCAGTTTCATTTAGAAAGTAGGTTCTGAGAGCAAATAGTTAAGCAGAGGCCAGGAAGGGGCCTCTAAGCAAACACGACTGTATTCTTGTGAGCTGTCCCAGAAACACACACACACACACACACACACACACACACACACACACACACACACACAAGGATTCTAGAAAGTCATATGGGACAGAGACAAATTGGAGCAATATGGCTGCAAGCTGAGCCTGTTGCAGATGACCAATAAACCACTAACTAGCAGCTGGGGGTGGGGGGAGCAGCTGTACATCATAGAGAGAGCAAGACCCTGGGAGGCACCTTGATTTCACACTTCTAGCCACAGGCTCTTGGGGGGACAGGATGTTTGTGTTATAAATCACCCAGCTTGTATCTGCAACAACAGCCCTAGGAAAGTCAACCTGAGCCACCTCAGGTCTGATACTGTCACGTGCTCAACAGAGACTGATGACAATGCTTTGAAGGGAAACTGCCACTGTGGAGACTAGAAGAGAAATAAAATAAGTTCACTGACTGCTCTGAAGGGATTGCCATTCTGAAGGAAGATTCCAGAAAGACATAAAATACAACATCACGAGGCACAAATGAGTCTTGGCTCATATATTTTGCCCTGCCACTGGTGCCCCAGAAGCCTGTCTCAACTGCTTCCCACCACGCTGCCCCTTCCTGGCTTCCACCTCCCATCCCATACCCAATGTCTGCAGAGGTATGCTTTCTGGGTCTTCGCTGTCTGCCAGTTTCTGCATCCAGGGGACACCCTGCCTATGGCAATATCTGCTATCCTTGGTCCAAGTCTCCCACCCAGTGGCTTCCTACCGGCTCACTCTTCCTGGTGGAGGAAAGTAGGGCTTGGAGTGGACCGTGACCCATCTGTAGTTCTAAGGGACTCTCTCAAGAAGACTGGAGAAGATGCAGGTGGTTCAGAAGTGTGCTTTAGAGTTGGCAGAGTTTTACACACACACACACACACACACACACACACACACACACACACACACGAGAAAGAGAGAGAGAGAGAGAGAGAGAGAGAGAGAGAGAGAGAGAGAGAGAGAGAGAGAGGTGGGGGGAGAGGGAGCAAGCACAGAGATCCCTTTATTGTCAGTCAGAGCATTGATTTGGCCCAAGTTCCAGCATACCTGACATCCAAGAAGCTCCACATTCCCCAAGAACAGCCTTATTCCCAGGCGCACACTTGCCTGGACTCCCCCCGGAGCTCCTTCTGAATCCCAGGGCTCTGAACTCTGGTTCTCCCAGGGTCCTCCAGAGTTGCTGTCCTGCAAGAGATGTGGCATTCACCAGAGGTCCAGGCTGGGCTTGTGGAGGAAGAGCAGCACTTGTCACAGGTCACCGCTGCCCCGCCCTTGATAAGCAGCCAGCCTCCTGAAGGCCACCTGAGGTCAGTGCACAGCCTGAGGAAAGGGTTGCTTGCTTTGACTTTGAGAAATTCACTGTTGACTGATAGGGTGGAACAGGCTTGGAGTAGCTGAGCCTTTATCCTGGAGCAAGCTTTGATCCAGACAGCTCTGCTTGCCTAAGCAGTTCCAGGCATCCCTTTCTCTTTTCTCACACACTCTGGACTCATCATCCCTCAGGATGGCAACCCTATGGCCTGCTCCAGTCTTGGCCCATGAAAACAAACAAGACCCTGGTTATCAACAAGTAGGCTGAGTTCCTGCCCTGTTCTTCTCCCAGCGTGAGACATTAGAAGGCTGGTGGGGGTTTACAGGCACCATTCGCCTGGCTCCTTCCTCTCATAGGTGCTGTGAAGGAACCTCAAGCCACGATGGTATCACTGAGTCACTGACCAGACACCCCCGTTCACTTTCCTCAGACATCCTGCTGTCTATGGAGTAACTGCCATCACTTAAATTTGGTGAGTTGAGTTTTTTGGGTGACCTACAGCTGAGATTAACCAAAGTGATGTACACTCAGAGGCTCCTAAAATCATATTCTAGGGCCATGAACACAGGATGTTGATTGTAGCATCCCCAGACTTCAATATCACAGGATCGTCTTTTCTTTCCTTCTTTTTTGGGGTACTCAGTCCTTTTTCATTTGGACCCATTTTACCATGCAATGATCCATGTTACAACATGTTAAAGTTCTGTATTTTATGAGAGCTCCTATGATACATCACAATTTTTTCTGTGCCCCAGGGACTAAAAAAAATGAAGCCTTGAAGAGAGCAGGAAGATTATTCAGAAATTTTAAAAGAACCAATGATTTAAATACATTTTATCCATTTTCTTGTTGATTTGCAGCATTTTAATCAACAACATAGGCAGGAAACAACCTTCATGTCCACTGATAGGGTATGGTGCAATAGACACACACACACACACCTCTCTGGGGCTCCCTCTGGCCATTTGGTCTATTTGAATTGGGAAGCTCCAAATTCAGTGAAAGACCCTGTCTCAAAAAATAAGTAGAGAACAACTGAAGACACCAAATGTTGACCTCTAGCCTACACATGCACACACATGTATTTGTACACTGACACACACACACACACACACAGAGAGAGAGAGAGAGAGAGAGAGAGAGAGAGAGAGAGAGAGAGAGAGAGAAAGACAATGTTGTCGGTCTCACTTTCATGTGATATATGAAATTTGGAACTCACAGAAAAAAACCCAGAAGAGTGGTTGCCAGTGCCTGGGGTGAGCGCATAGACAGGGAAATGTTTGTCAAACGGTGCAGCACTGCACTTAGGAAATGGGTAAGCTCTGGGGACCTGATGCACGGTGTGGTTGAGTGGAGCAGCCATGCTGGATGCACACTTGGCCTGCTGAGAGACCACCCTTTTGTGGTTATTTTGTCCCTGGTGCTTGTCTCTAATCTTCTCTGCTACCTGCTAAGGACTCAGGTGCATCCTATTGGTTAGTTACACCCCAGCATCCAGTGGAAAGTCCGAGGTGGATAGATGTTCTCATTTAGAGACTAAACCTGGAATTCTGGCTCCTGCTAGCACCCTCCATGGCTAGTAGCACCCTACTGAGCTCACTAGGACCTTCTCACTGCCAGCCCAGTGGCTTTCCTATGCCTTAAGAGCTGACCGCTATGCAATAGAAAAACCGTTGCCAGCAATCTCTTTCTTCAAACCATTCCCCATCATTCCTCACCCTTTGGGACCTGAGGAGAAAGCTTTGTTCTGCCAAATAGTACCAGAAAAGATGCACATCCTTGTCACATACTCAAAAGCAAAAGGGCCAAGAAACCAGGGACCAAAACCTCCAAAGCCATGAGTCAAAACAAACTGTGTCTCTACCAACTGGTTGCCCAAAGTGTCTGTTAGAGTAACAGAAAGCTGAGTAAGACCTGACTCTCTGCCTCATACCTACAGTCCTCTTGTGTAGTTTTCCACATTATTATTCCTAATGCTCTATGGCACAGTAGGACAATCACAGATGATAACAGTTACCTTAGCATTTCAAAATAACTAACAGAGAGCCATTTCAATATGTCCCCCACCCCACACAAATCATATATGTCTATTGTGGTTTGAAATGGAATGTCCCCTTCCTATAGACCAAAGTGTTTGAACACTGGCTGGAGGAAGTAGATTGATATGGGTGGGCCCTGAAGGTTTGTAGCACAGCCCCACTTCCTGTCTGTGATGGTTAGGTGTGTTTGCTGCTCCTGCTGCTGATGCTGCTGATGCTGATGCTGCTGCTGCTGCTGCTGCTGCTGATGCTGATGCTCTTTAATCATTTGTATGTGTGTGGCTATGAGCATATGAGTAGAAGTGTCGACAGAAACAAAAGGTGCCACATACCCGCTGGAGCTGGAGTTAGTTATAGATGTTTTTGAGCCACCTATGTGGTTGCTGGGAACTGAGAGAGCAGTATTCACTCTTAACTGCTGGGCCATCTTTCCAATCCTCCTTCATCCTTTGGACATGAGGGGAGGGCTTTGTTCTGCCGTACACTCCCTGATAAGACGTATGACCTTGTCACATACCCAAAAGCAAAAGGAGCAAGCGGCTAGGGACCAAAACCAGCCACAGAAACTGTCGGTTTTACATGTCAGCTTACCAACCTAGAATCACCTGGGAAGAGCTCCTGAGTGAGTGAGAGATTGCCTAAAATAAGGCTGCCCTGTGTGGGCATCTCTGCGTTTTGATTGTTAACTGATGTAGGACGTAGTGCATTGTGGGAAGCACCATTTTGTAGGCAGGGGCCACTGAACTGGATAAGAGTTTTTTGTTTGTTTGTTTGTTTGTTTTTTAAGTAATAAGTAATGGAATGCAGGGAGCATTTTTTTTTTTAGACAAGTTTTCTTGATGATCTTGGTGCTCCCTGGCTGGCTAGGTGGGCTGGTCAGTGATGCTCTCCCTGACCCCTCTTGGTGCTGAGATTACCAGCCTGCACTGAGTGGAGTCCTGGAGAGCGGACCCCGGGGCCTCACTCCTGTATAGAGAGCACTTTTCCCATTGAGCTACCTTTGCACTCCCAAGAGAATGTTTTAAAAGTAGCAAAGAGGTTTTGTCACTTGACAGTGGTTCACATTTGAGTAGCTTGCTTCTCCTCAGCAACAAGCATTCCAAGAGAGGGTGGTGAAACCCTTCCAACATGGGAAACCAGGGGAAAATGGCGCTGTCCAGTAATATATAAGAACAAAAACTGCCGCATTTGGCCCTCGCTGGAAGAAAGTTTCTGAAACGTATTTCAGAGTGGAAGAGAGATGACCTAAGATCTGAGATTAAGAGCAGAGAAAACAAAAAGGCTTTCTTCTGTGTGTCTTGAGGAAATGGCAGATTTGTTGTAAGATATAATTGTATCTCAGTGCATCTCTTACTGTCCCAGGAACTTGAGCCGAGTTACACAAGCCGCACAAGTACATTTCTTCATCGTAAAAACTCCTACAGTGGTGCCGGGCACGCACGGGCTTTGTGAAGAATAAATAAAGCAAATACACATGAAATAGTCCCTGCACAGCTTCTGATCTGGAAAGCAAATCCCTCTGAAAATGGATGAATAAACATACAAGCCATATATGGCTCTCGACAAGGACTGCATGCTTTGCAGCCAGCCCTTCATGTTATGTGTGTCTGCTGCAGAGCCCACTAACACTTCTATCGCTCCAGGTTCTATCCTTGGATCTTTTAAATAAACATACCTATGTCTTCTTTACTTAAGAAAATTTGCAGCTGTACATGGGTTCACTGAAGGAATGCGGTACTCCAAATTCCAGTTTAACTCTGTTTTAAAATAAGCCATTGCCTAGGTTTTATGGGGTTGTAAAATTCATAATGGCCCACCTACAGTGCAGCCAAGCCTCTCCTGTCCACCCTCTTTCCCCAAAGCTCTGCCTCCAGCTAGAAGACTCAACTGGTACAACCCCATCCTGAAGGAGATTGCCCCTCCACCACCATCCCTGTCCTCTCACATGCCTTGGCTCTCAGTTTCGTTGAGAGCTAAAAAGGAAGAGAAAAGCCCAAGCAACAAGAAGGGCCAGCACAGGTCTCTTAGTTCTCTGTCATTTGCCCTGCAGTCCCAAGACCAGGGCTGACACCCTGACAGAGCCATTTGCTGTCCCTCTGTCCTTGGGCAAACCATTCAACATCTCTGAAGGTCTCCTTATCATCACAGACACAATAGTTTGATCTTATTTGTAGAGCATTTTACAGCTCGGAGACTACATGTTTCCACTGCTGTAATTTCACTTGAAATGCTAAATGCATCATTGAGTGTATCAGACCTAGTGTTAAAACCTGTGTTTTGCTATAAAAAATTGAAAAGAAGAGCTTGGCAAATGCAGTGTGAGCAGGAAATAGCATCAATGGTAGAAAGCATCACTCTTATTATGTACGCTGTAGTGGGAGGGGAGTCTGCAGCCCTTGTGCCTGGACTTGAATTCTAACTAGTGTTGCCAACCTGATAGATTCTAAAATCACCTAGTGTATGGGCCTCTGGGCATGCCTATAGGCAGTGCATGGGTGGAGGGACATATAGTTATCTTGAATGCACTAGCCAAGGTAGGAAGACTTGCCCACCATGGGTGGCAACATTCCCCAGCAGGTGTGCTGAGTTCGGCCTAAAGTGGAGAAAACAAACTGCATGATGGGAATCTTCCACTGCTCTCCCCTCCCTGCCTATGGATGCAGTACAACCATCTATTTCAAGGTCCTGCTGCCTTGACTTCCTTGCTATGATGGATTAGGCCTTGAACTGTATAATTTAAATCTATAGAGCCACCACAAACCCTCCCTTCCTTAAGCTGCTGTTGTCACAGTATTTTTGTCACAGCAGCACGACAGTGACTAAGTCACTGTGTGACCTTAAGTGTGTGGCTATGCTGCTCTAGTGTCCGTTTCCCCCTCATCGTACAGAGGTTCACACACAGTGAGCACCAAGTAAACAGGACTGACTGGATCTATATCCTGTCATGTGAACGGACGTACAACTGTCCCTATGTACTCCCTGGAACCCCTCTTTTACCCGAGATGTGGCCTCCACCCTCCACACCCCTCAGCAAATATTTGCAAAAGGAGGGAGGAGTCTCTGGCTGTCAGGACACACTGCAGTTCACTGTTCCAGCCTCAGGTTTTGTACTTTGCGAAATTCCTCCTAGGTTTCACCAGGATCTCAGCTACAGTGGATGGAACCCAGGGTTCCAGAGAGCCTAAATCTCTTCCTCCTGAGAGTCCTGATTTGACAGGCTGGCAGTTCTGCACTATGAGGCAGTAACTGAGCCTCAGTGTCCTTGTTGAACTATGCAGGTTACTGTACGGACAAAAGCCACGGAGGACTGAGCCAGCAGTGACTGGTTTGTCATATGACGCAGATCTTTGCTGTAGCTCAACACAGTATGGCTGGGAACTATAAGGCCACAGAAGAAAATAATTCTCATTTTAAAGACTTGCAAGATGCACTGTTGCTACTTTCCTGTAATCCCAGCACCTGGAGACTGGGAGACCTGAGGCAGGAGGATTTCATATTCTAGCCTGGGCTACACAGTAAGACCCAATCAAAACAAAACAAAACAAAACAAAAACAAAACAAACAAACAAACAAACAAAAAACAAAACAGAAACAGCAAAACAAAACAAAAGCTTAACTGGCTAATTAAAAAGTTTTATTTTGGGTAAAGGCTTTCACATTGTCGCCACCTAACCATATCTTTACAACTACGATCTCCCTCAGAGACATGATGGACCCTTATTTCATAACTGAGATGCCTGTGAGCCACTCCAGGGCCAAGCTATAGCTGGATCTTCTTGCCAGCACCTTATGCTACTGGTGGGCCCAGCTCCTCTGCTGAGCTCCGGGATTTGTCTGCCTACCTGCCTGCTTCCGACGTTCTGAGGAAACAGCATCAAGATTCCCATCCCATTGCTTCATGCATTGAGATTGGGACCAGGCAGGAGGGCAGGAAACACGGCAAGAAGTTCAATTTGTGTCAAAGTCTAGAAAATGCAAGCTCTGCCCCCAGGAGCCTGCTTGAGAGCTTCTGGAGCCTTCCCGAAGCTTATAGGCCAAGCATCATCAGCCATGCAGGAGACAGAGTGTCCTTTGAGCAAGGGCACATCAGTCAGCTGTTGACATCACTATGTTTATTAATTAGCACCTCTTTCTAGGACCTCTCTGGGACAACCCAGAGCCAGAGGTTTTACAGGCTGCAGACAAAGGCCCCAGTGGGTGGCTGCAGGAAGTGGGTGTACAATACAAGTGAGGCTGGTGCTAAGGGAGTTAACTGACCTCAATAAACAAGTGACTTTGGCCCTGTAACATGACTGCATTACCAGAGAACTGAAAGGAGTCAACAGAGAGCATGTTATTCAAAGGATGACTTTGTAGTCTTCCCTTCTATTGTAGGGAGCCAGGCTGGTTCTGGGGGACTAGTGACACAGGTGAGGCGCCTGCAGTGTGGGTGGTCCCATTAGGACCAAACATAGGAAGCCAGATCCTGAGGCTTGTTGTGCTCACCGGTGAAGTGGGGATGCTAAGACACAGCTAACATGACACATGAACTTCTCCTAGGTATAGAACTGTGAAGGTGTGCTGGGTAGCTGGCTACTTTCCCTGAGAGTTAAGCTTCACCTACGAAGTCAGAGCCCTAGTGCTTAGCCTGAGCAAGCCTAAACCCTGTAGCCAAACTTTTAAACTACTTTATTAAGTTCTTCTATCTACTGCCCTTTCCCACCTTTATTCTACCTTTCCAAACCACCAACCCCCAAACACACACATAGGTAGGAGAGAAAGGTTAGAGGGGAAAGGGGGCATCGATATTGTCGATGCCTGCTGATTAAGGGTGTCAAGTTCCTTGGGGCAGGATTGCCATTAGGATATCCAATTTCTCCTTCTCATCTGTTTGTGTACATCCACTTGCCAAACTTCAACCAACAGCGCCAGCAGCCCCTCTCAGGGCTCTTGCGTTCATACACCTTCTCAAGAGTCCCCAAAATCCCAGCACTCAGGAAGGCAGAGGCAGCTGATCTCTGTGAGTTTGAGGCCATCCTGGTCTACAAAGCAAGTCCAGGATAGCCAAGGCAATACAGAGAAACCCTGTCTCAAAAAAAAAAAAAAAAAAAAAAAAAAAAGAGTATGTGTCCCCAAAATTCTAAATAAACATCATACACTTGCAGAAACTATCTGCAGCTGGCAAAATCACAACCCTGCCAGACCACAAGGCAAATCATAGTCTGCTGCTGCCCCATATCCCACACCTGGGACTAAAACAAAAACATATTCCTATAACATTTCTGTGCTTTTAAAGAAACCAAAATTCTCCCTACAGAGCCCCTAGAACCTGAGTGCTGGGAGACACAACCGGGGGAGGGCGGGGCGGGGCAGAGGCGGGTGTCTATGGTAAGGTCATGACCAGCAGCAGGAAATGGCACATCACAGGAGATGAAGAGACCAGAAAGAGCCTGCTCAAGAAACAGGATGTGGAGCTGGTATTGCCTGTGGCCAGGACACGCTCTGAGAATAAGCACTTTTTAACTGAGCAAATGCAGAGTCAGACTACAACAACATAGAAAGAGGTGACAGGAAAACCACCTGCAAATGGGAAGAGACATGGTGTCCCAGACACTGCCTACAGGGAAAGATCCAGCAATTCTCCGGGGACTGGAGGAGACCATGGTCAAGGCTGAGCTCACGTCTGTATAATATGCATGTGATTAGTGGAAAAGCTTAATTTAGTAGTTTGGTAAATTCCATTAGCAGCTTATCTGTGGCGTATAATTAAGCTATTTTTAAGCAAATCCTTTTGGCTCAAGGCTCCAGTTACAAATCTTAATGGAACATGGTTCACATAATCTATATGCCAGTCCGTCCGATGGTAGAATATTTTGAGTAGATGCTAAGGTGCCCAAGAAAATGGTTTTGTTGGTTTTTATATAGTTGTATCCCTGTCTAGTCCAATGAGGGGGACTGATGAGCCCAGAGTCAGTCCTGGCACTGAGGCCATCTTGCTGAGAGGGAAACTGAGACCTCGTGTCAGAGAGGGATGTCCATCAGCCAGTGTTAAATCCAACACACACACACACACACACACACACACACACACACACACATACACACACAATCCCAGCCCCAAGCCAACCAACCAAAGAGATGGAAACCAATAGTATAAGGCAGAGCTTGAGTGAGCTTTTTACTGTGGGTCTGCGGGAAAGGTGGCATCAAGAGATGGCAGGTCTCCTGTGCCATGGTATTCATCTGGCAGGCAAGAGAGCTCTCCACCTTCTCTTTCTTTTCCTTCCCCTTCTCTCTCCCTCCCTTCTACCCTTCCTTTGCTCTTCGTCGCATACTGCCCTCTTGCTATGTAGCCCAGGATGACTTTAAGCTGAAGACCCTCCCAAGCACTTGGGTTTACTGAGGATTACTATCAACCCATCTCCTAGAATACTTCAAGTCCAAAAAGCTACTCCAGGCTGTAGCACCACAGAAAGATGCAGGGCAGGGTAGACTTTTCCCATTCAGATGGCTCCACCCAAAGGAATTAAACTCCAGAGAACCTGGTCCCCTCACTTCATGCCTGCCCTGAGCTCATCTGAGAACCATGGCTGCTGTCTCTGTCAGGAAACTTCACCTGGGGGGTTGAGGGTTGGGAGGAGCCTCTGACCTTACAGTCCTGCCCAGAGCACACAAAGACCAGATTTAATACACTGTCTCAGGAGGCAAGGCCTGCATTTGACAGAGGAAATAGCCTTGGAGCTGAGCTGCTTGGGTTCAAATCTCAGTTCAGTCCCTTACTAGCTGTGTGTCCTTGGGAAAGTTATTCCACATCTGTGTGTCCTAGCCCCTTCTTGTGTAGGCAATAACCATAATGCGAAACTCACAGGCCTCTTAAAGACTGGATGAGTGTACTTAGACCAAGCTCTGGGCCATGTGTGGGGCATGACTCTGCATCCAACCTCAGCTGTGGGGCAAAACGGTTCCCTCCCCCACCTGCACCCTCAAAGCATTCCTCCCAGCAGGCTACTTGATACAGGCTGTGTGGCACAGCTCCATCCACAGACCAGGAGAGCCTTGGCTTGATCCAGATTGACCCAGGCCTCCACACCAAGCAATCTCTAAAGTAAATAAAGTGAAAAATAAAGCAATCTTCCAGGTAATAGGAGATTTTCCTCTTGCCTGCACTGGTAATTGAGCCATTGCAGCCACTCTCCTACTTTCCTGCGGGCTCCTGAGAGTTAGTTAAAGGGGGAATGAAGCTGGCAGCCTGGTCAGAACCATAAATGCAGCTGCTTGGAGGAAGGGTTCCCAACTGGCTGCTAAGTGGGTCCTGGTGCACCTGCAGCTCCCGTGCCGAGCCTTACCCATCTCTCTTCTCTGGCTAACTCTGGCAGAGAACAGAAGTCACAGATCCCAAGGGCACAAGGAGCATCAGCATGTTGAGCCCACCCAGGCTCAGTGTTGGATAAAGGACCACTTCTCGGCTGTAGCTTAGATAGGCAGTGAACTGCTACCCTTTATTCCACATTGAGAGATAAAAGGACAGGATAGACCCAACGCACACACTGTGGGCTGTGCTGGGAACTGAACCCAGGGCCTGCGCTGTGTACACGAGGCAAAGCTCCACACTGAACAATATCCTCAGCCTTTGTTTGTGTGTGTGTCTTTATTTGTTTCCTTTGAGACAAAGTCTCATTGTGTAGCTTAGGTTTGTCTAGAACTTTCTATGTGACCCAGGCTGACCTCTGATTCGAGATCCTCCTGCCTCAGTCTCCTGAGTACTTGAAAAGACAGGCACGTACTGCCATCCCTAGCAAGAATGTGGGGTCTTGAGCTAAGTCCTGTATTAGAAGCAGGAGCATCAGAAAGCATGTAGGTCTAGCAAAAGTCATTAGTGTAGCTTCCAAAGGGTTGACTCCTAGTGGTTTTATAAGGAAAAGGGAGAGAGACACGCACTCCCCTCCCTCTTGCTATGTGGTACACTGTCCGACCGTGATGGTTAAATAGTCACCATCAGCCAGACTGGATTTGGGATCACCTAGGAGACACATCCTTGGATGTTTCCAAAGAGTTTTAACTGAAGGGGGAAGGCCCATCCTGCACGCAAGCAGCGCTGTTCAGTGGACAGGGATTCTGAACCTAATACAAAGGCGAGACCTAGTAGACACCAGAGTGCATCTCTCTCTGCATCCTGGCAATGGATCAGCATGACCAGCCACCAGCACTCCTGCTGCCACAGCTAGATCTAATCTTACTAAAGTGTTCTCTCTGCCGTGGAACCCAACATCAGCCCTCCCAAATGCTGTTGTCTGGTGTTCTGTCACAGCACTGAAAAGACTGAGCTGTCGGTCCCAAGTGACCCAGACACGGAGCCAGTGGAGCCTTCAGGACCTTGGACTTGAGACCTCCAGATCGATAAGCCATATTAAAACTGTTTTCCTTCAGACATACAGAGTCTGGTGTTATGTTACTACCTACAGAAAATGAACTGATACAAGCCCCCTCCCATGAGACTTACCTCTTAGTCTATCTCAGGTAAGGCATCTTTTTGAGTGACCTTTGGCCTAGATACGTGGCAATGGAGACCCAGCAACTGGAACTTGCTCCTACTTTTCAGAGTCTTCTAGAAATGTGTGGGTGTGGTAGAGCATCCTGGAGTCTGGCTCCACCCACCCTGAGCCAACTGCCACTGCAGATCCCTCCCTCAGTCACCTGTCCAGGATGTGTCAACAAGCAGCAGGAGAAGAAAGTGGCCTGCTGGCGTTCTCAGGAAGCCAGAGCAAGGCGCCAAAACAAATTGACATAGGGAACACGTTCTCTGCAGAAGAACCTGCCGGGAGAGGAAATAACACGCTCAGCAAGGTGGGGGGGGGGGGGGGGACACATCCAAAGACAACTTTGCCCACGCAGGAAAGGGCCCTTCAGGACCCCTTCCTAACATTACCCTTCAGGAGGCATCAGCTTACCTACGTCAACCCCCAGTAGCCTAGTCTGACAGGACACAGCACTGCCAGGCCAGAATACAGGAGGCTAATGGCCAAGACCAACTATGTGGAGCTGGCCAAGCATGATACCCAGCATGCGCTTCCTCCTGTGGCCACAGGTAAAGTCACACAGAAGGAGCCATGTAGAGTAGCTGAGAAGGGGAGACAAAGCCTGGGAGGTAACGCTGGAGTCCCTACGGGGACAAACGCTGCTTACAACAGGGGCTCTGAAACAGCCCATTAGCCCGGGTTTGTAGCCTGTCTCCACCATTGCTGTTCAAAGAGAACAGAAGATGGAAAGACTGTGTGAACAGGGTGGTTCACCTGCCCCTTCCTCCTCCCCAGTTAACTTTTCAGCAAAATGGGGTAAGAGGTTTTACTAGGTGGGGTGTGCTGAAGCTTCTGCCAAGAAAATAGCCAGAAAGCACCTGCAACCCACCCATCACATCCTGGCTGGGTCGTCATGAGGACCACCCAAACGGCAGGATTCGTGTTCTTTTGGTGTTCTCCCTGTCACTCCCCGAGTGTCCTGGTTCATAAAGTTGCCCTGCCTTTGTATGCATTACGTCAACCTGGTTGTCTGTCTGCTTCCTGAGTGACAGGGACCCAAGGATTCTAATGATGTCCCCAAAGATGGCTCTGCCTAGGCCAGCACGCCATGGACCCTGTTAACTCTTGTCTTTTTTCCTCCCTACTTGATCTTTCCTTCCTCTGCTCCCACAGTCACTTCTTTGAGGCTTTGTCTCTGTCTGTGCTATAGGTCTTTGTAAGTTCATACACACATCTCGTTTTCACTGGGGGTAGGGGGGAAGGGGCACTTCCTGATCCTGCATACTGCAATGGGTCAGCTTCTGGCTCTCTCAGTAAACTGTGCCTTGTCAAATTACTCTTAGAAAAAGCAAGGTTTGGAGAGGTCAAAGTGATATGAACACTAGAAGGACAATGTTTGCTGGTGTGTGTGTGTGTATG
Organism: Acomys russatus; assembly: GCF_903995435.1. Classification (NCBI taxonomy): domain Eukaryota; kingdom Metazoa; phylum Chordata; class Mammalia; order Rodentia; family Muridae; genus Acomys; species Acomys russatus. Next base: position 53,523,173 of record NC_067149.1, on the reverse strand, counting down.
TGTATGTGTGTGTGTGTTATGTTTATAGTATTTTATGTGTGTGGTGTGGTGTGTGTCTGTGTATATGGTATGTGTTTGCGTGGTTATGTATGTATACATATGGTGTAGTGTGGTGTGTGTGTGTGTGTGTGTGTGTGTGTGTGTGTGTGTGTGTGTGTGGTGTTTGTAAGCTGAAGAAAAGAGAACATCAGCTAGAATTGGTCCGTTTACATACTGCCCCAGGGCTGTGTAGAGCAAGTCTGCAGGCCTCTCTCTAACACAGTTGTCTCCACATGGAGGAGGAGAAAGCAAAGCCTAAGAGTTGGAAGCCGCAGGGTCTAGTCCTATATCTGTCAGTCACTGACAACTGACAAAGACTGTGATTTTTTTCTAAACTTTCACTTTACCCATCTGTCTTTCCAACACCCGATGCTGTGACCCCTGTGGCTGCCTCACACAGCAAGCCATGATATTCTGCAGCTATATATTTAGCCCTTTTATGGGGAGAGAACCAGGCTCTGGGAAGCTATGATACACAGAAGAAACTCTCCCTCAAGGCATCCCCTGTGCCTTAAAATCACTGTCTAGGGGAGGAAAGCAAGGAGTGCTGGGAACTCAGAGACTAATGCAGAGCCCCCAGGAGGCTACCTGACACCCTCACCTCCTGCCACGCTTCTCCCAGGCACCCTGGCCAGTGCCCAGACAGCCTGTCTGTTGGCTCATGGTCCCTCCCAAGAACAAGCTAAACAATCATGAGGGCCCACCGAGCTCCTGTCCCGAAGCTGGGCTTGTCACAAGTTGAACTGACAAAAGACAAGTCTCTCAACAGCCCTACGCCTGATGCCAGGCATGTGTGTGGATAGAGGACACATTTCAGGGGTCAGTTTTCTCCTTTCACCATATAGGTTCCAGGGATGGAGTTCAGGTCACTGGGTGCAGCACCCAGTGCTTTCACCTATGGGGGCATCCCACAAGCTCCCCCTCTTCCTTAGCACCTGGGTCCTGCCACTTGGCTACTGACTTACTTGGTTTACTGGGTGGGTTTTCCTCTGGTCTCAGATCCATGCCTCCCCCCCCCCACATATCTGCTGTGTGACCTTGGAAAATGTGCTGAACCTCTCTGGCTTTAGATTCTTCCTCTACAATACGGGGGCAATGTGATCTCAGGGGAGCTGCTACTGGGATAATTAAATAAGGCTATTGAAACCCCAGCTACATCTATCACCCACCCACTCACCCCCTTTTTGTATAACATCTCTGGTAGCACCCCTTACTCTGCATTCCCACCAGCCCTGCTCAAGCTCACACGGTCACCTTCCCAGGTCTCTTGCAGCTTTGAGCAGCCACGGCTTCCATCTATAACTGTCACAGGTCCAACAGAGGCCATCACAGTACCCGCCCAGGAGTGATCATACAGCTCAGATTCTTTGGTCAAACACTCAAGGCCCTCTGCCCTCTGCCCTCTGCCCTCTGCCCTCTGCCCTCTGCCCTCTACCCTCTGCCCTCTGCCCCAGCCAGTGCTCCTTAATGTACTGAGCTTGTCATTACTTATCCTGGCTCCTCAGCACACCCTCCATTTCTTAGCTCAGGTGTCCCTGTCACTGAAGCATCCAGACTCAGCCTCCTCTTCAAGAACCAGACCGACAGCCACATTCAACTTGTAGCAGCCTCACTCTTCCAGAAGGAAACAGCCCTCCTTCCTCCAGCCTTCCCTATGTCCACAGTGTAGTATTACTGAGAGACCAAGGGACCTGGGGAGGCCACATGTCTTTTTTTCAGCATCCCCCAAATAAAATATTGTAAGGTAGATTTCGTGGGAGAATACTAGTTTATTCTGCCTGAAGAGGGCCGTGAACCTGGCCCCTCAAATTGAACTCCGACTTCCTAGGGAACAAACTGTCCCGTTGAGCGCCCCTGTGCCTGCAGCACTAGTGAAAGTGCTTTTTATGTACTGGCTTCTGCCAGAGATAAGGGCCTCACCACCTTAGGTGATGTGCCAACCAGATTCTTCCTCCAGACCTGTCACCTCTGTGGACATCCACTCATTGACGCTTTCTGCCTTCTGTCGGGATCCCTGATTTTGTTCACAGAGGCAAACAGGTCAGGTCCTCCGCCATCGTGTTGTCACCGGCCCCCGCCTCGCCCCCCCCCCCCACCTCCACTATGTAGTTAGTGGGAAAACATGTGGATTCGAAGACTTTTCTGCTATCAAGAGTAAAAGTCACTGTGTTCTGGTACACTAGTATGTGGTACACATGTGTACACACGTACACACACACACACACACCTGAGCCAGAGACCACACAGGCCCACTGAGTCACACAGCCAGATCACAGCAAAATCGGGGACCAGGAGAAAGCTAAGCCTCAGGAGCCACCCACTCCCCCGACTTCTCACTCTGCTCTGTGAAGTTTTCTCATTTAAAACAAAACAAACAAAGAAAAAAGAAAGAAACTGTCTAAGTTTGTTTCCACACATGTGGTAGCAGTCTTACCCCAGTGCCGGCCCACGTGCCAAGGGCTCCCGTCGACTCCCCCTGCCGGCCAGGATTGTGAACTTCTAGTCACCTCACCACTATAAGCCTCAGTTTCCTCAAGAGGGTCCCCAGGGGCTCTTTCTAAATGCTCGTGCTCCTGGGCTCCTATAGCCCCTCTTACGGCGCAGGGCTGAGGGCCTAACTGGGTCAAAGGAACCGGACCAAGTCTGAGAAAGTCAGGGCTGAGATGCCTGTTTCTGGGGACAAGCAGCCAGCCCTGCCTCTCCCGTGTTCTCCATGTGCTTCGCTGATCTGCAGGAAGGAAGCGCGGCCTCCGCTGCCCGGCTGAGGGTTCAGGGCGAGGCGTCCCAAGACTTTGCTCCGATTACCTGGCGGGACGTCCAGTGCAGCTGTTCGAGCTGTCCCCCAGTCCTCTGGCTCGCAGCTGTCAGGAATTCTCGGGCCAGCCGGATCTGTCCCACTGTCCCCGCCCTCGGCTGCAACGCTGGTCCGGCCCCAGCAGCGCCCCCCTGCGCCTGCTCCAGGATATACACCATGCCGTAGGGTCCCAGTCTAGACTAGCAACTAGTGTGACTGCCACTGCCTGAAGCCTGGGTGGCGAGGGCGGGGCCGCTGCTAACAGTGTGGAGCCCCAAGCTTCCTGCACCCTCCCTCAGCTAGTCCTTCGAGGGCCCTTGCTCAGTGAGCCATACGGTTCTGTCTCTGTCTGCAGGGCCCCTCTGTGGACCCACTGGAGAAAGTACATTCACCCTGAAAAGTTGGCTCCAGCTGTACTCTCTCTGCATTTAGAAACAGAAGAGGATTTAGATCTTGATGTTTGTCTGATCTTTCTTATGTATTCTGCAGTGGGCTAGAGCGCTTGTATAATTAAAGCCATGCACTCAATACATCTTCAAAGGCTTCCATGCTAACGGATAGTCCCTCAGCCTGGCCCACAGGGTCCTCTGCGCTCTCCCAAGCTACAAGCTCTTCTTCCAGCCTCCCCACACGTGACCCTCAAACACACAGCTCAGCACCAGATGTGTTACCTATTGCAAATACCACTTACCCTTTCCTGGCTCCTGAGACCTCTGTCTTTGCCCAGAATGCCCCTCTTCCTTTGCTTCCTGCTGGAAACCTACTCATCCAGGCTTCATAAAATGTCAACTTGGGGACCCTTCCCTAGGCATTGCCCCTCAGCCTGTCCTCCTCTGGCAACCTTTTATGTTAAGTTCTCTGCCCTACACACACGCAAACATACTCTAAATGCAGATAACAAATACACACACACACACACACACACACACACACACACACACACACACACTCATTGGTACAAATGACCACAATCTATCCTTTCTTCCTACAGCCAGCCAGCGGCTAACTCACCATCCCACCCATCCTAGGAGTTTCCTTTTGCCCTCCCTCGGAGACTCATGCTCTATGCCCTGGTTTTGCCTTCTGTGTGCCGGAGTATGCTGGTTTGTGTTGGCCCCAGTGTTGAGGTAGGACAAGAAGACAAATGAACTTGAGGCCTGGACAGCTAGGTAGCAAACCCAGGTCTCTAGGTTGCACCAGATGGGTCACTCATCCTTCTCTATCAGCTGAGAAAGGAGTTCTTTCATCACCAGAGCCCAAGACAAGAAGGGACTGCAGAACTTTCCTGGTGCAATGCCACCTCATGCCGTTCTACAGAGGAGAAAACCGAGGCCAGAGACAGTAAGTCAGAGGCACCTAAGGCCATGGCCATGGTCATTCTTGTCATTAATGCCTCTCACTGTGCAGGCTTGGGCTGCCTTCCATGTCTACAGCCATCCCACGGAATCTCCCACAGAGTTTCACGAGATACTAGTTGGTTAATTGGTTAAGACACTCACACTCAAGATCACAGACCGAAGCCCATGGATGTGAGCTCCATCTTGGCAGCTACGGCCTTGGCGACCTCCTGTCAGGGGATAGCTAACAGTCCCTGCACCGTGGACTTTCTAACCCTACACCTAAGGTTCTGCTGCGAGACGGTTGTCTTCTATATATGTCAGAGATCTGCATCCATGAGCTCTTAACAGTATGGTCACCCAAACAAGACTGCACAACAACTTCAATGGACATCGCAACCTGGAAGTGGGAAATCTCACAAGGCCCCACCCTTAGATAAAGAGCTACAGGTAATAACGGCCTTGAAGATAGGGAAAATGAATCTTCTTCAAGGACAAGCCACCTGGGAGGTTATCCAACACCAAGCGGTCAGCCCTAAACACATGAACTTGTAGACAACACTAAATGACTCAGCAGGTGGTATTTATATGCACATTTGTGTGGGGGGGTGTGTGCATACATACAGCAGTCATCCAAGAAGAGGAGGCATTAACATTGAGAGGGAGTTTGGGGGACATGAGAAGAGTTGGCGGAGGAAGAGTGTGGGGTGGAAATGATGTAAATATAGTCCTCATGTATGAAATTCTCAAAGTAAAAATAAAGTAAATGTGAAAGGGGGATATCTGAAGAATCCTAGCGAATGTGTCTCTTACAAGAATTTAGAAGGGTAGCCAGTGCCTAAGAAAATGTCAAGTTCTCCTTTCTTACTGGTGACTTTTGTCATTGTCAGTCATCACCTCTCAGGTGGAATAATGGGCTTAGACTGGCCCCAGACCACCTAGGGCCACAGGAACATATTCATTTTTCTCTACCAATGAAGAAATTAACAGGCTAGAAAGACTGTTAGAGAGACCCAGCTGAACCATCATCCAACACCCAACCACCAGGGAAACCGGAGGCCCTTCTGGGGCCTCATCACAGAGAGAATTTAAAAGTAGACATAAACATACACACGAGAACAGTGTATTGTTAGAGTCTAATAGAAGAACCCCAAGGCAAGCAAGCTGCCAGTGGTACAGCTGCCCAGAGGAGTAAAATGGAGAAGATAAGCTACCAGAGTGGTCAGTGACATGGTGGCAGGTGGCCCACAGCAAGGAGAGGAACTGGGGGAAAAAAAAAAAAAGAGCAAGGAAGCTGAATGCAATAGATAGGGAGCTAAAGAGTTAAAGGCATCCTCTGGCTCTGCCAGTGTCTGAATGAAAAACACAGAAGAGAAGAACAAGAAATACTTCTGCCTTTCTGAGTTGGGCTCAGAAAAGCAAGTGAACTTCAAGCTGGCTTAGCTGGTAGGGACTACACTGAGGGCTGGGAATTCTAAAATACATTACCTTATGGGGAATCTACCTTCCTAGGGGTTGTCTCCTAACCAGGTCTCTGACTTGTCCCATTGCATTAGCCTTTAAGGGAGGAGAGATGGGTGTGCCTCAACCTAGAAGTAGATTACATTCTTTATGTAGAACAGACAACTTCTCTCAGGGGCTGACTTCCTCACCCAATCCCATGTGCTCTTGTCTCTGATGTAATTCTGCTTCCTGTTCCCTGCATCTAATGACACTTAGTTCATAGGACAGAAAAACGGCTGTTATTTGGTCCATCCCAACTCATGGATGCTTCAAGACAGCACACCAACTGTGCCTTTAAGGATATGTCTCCAACTTGCAGATACAATCACTTTCTAGACCTGCCCACAACCAGCAGAAGGATGAGCTGGGCATCAGCTGATGCCCTGGATGACCTTACTCTTCCCACGGAGAAAAGAGATGGACTGAGGATGGTTCTTCTCGGTATAGACAAAGGAAACTAAGGCCCAGCAGGGTTGGCCCTAGGCCCTGAATGCAAGAAAGGAAGGATCCCTGATTCCTCATGCTCCATGACTGTCTGGCCTTCAAGATCCAAGGTTCACAAGCCCCAGTCTTCTCTACTTTTTGCTGATCATATATTAGGTGGCACGTAAGATCTAGGCAAGGCCAGCTTTATTGGAGTGTGACCTAAAACTGATCTCATACATACGGCCTGTAATTAGAAGAACTTAATGCTGGATTTAACTTTCTGCCATCACATTTCTTAGACAATATTAATCAGGTTGGTTTTTTTGTTTTGTTTTGTTTTGTTTTTTTGAACAACGGGCCCTGATTCTTATTCCACACTGGACCATCCCAATTAGACAGCTGTTTCTGGGTGTGATGTTCTCCTTAGAAACACTCAGCATTGCAGGAAGTCGGCTATGGGACCGACCAGGGCAGGGCAGTATGGCAGAGGCCATGGGGAGGCAGGGAGGTGTGGGGTAACGAAAAGGACTAGGCCATATTTGGCTTACCCAGGCAATGCTCTCTAGCTACATAACCTCCCCAGCTGCTAGCCCCATGTACTGACTCTTTGTTATAACAGCCTTGGTTCGGGAAAGACTGTAGCTTTGTATGGTGGCTGCAAACCCAACAGCCTGGCAGCCCACTGCCAGGTCTTCACAATAGTAGGAATACCCAAGTAATATGTACTCTTGAAGTCCTATTCTTTCCTTGTGGCTCTTATCCAGACTTCCTTGCTCACCCAAACTCCTGTTGGCCTTTTGTTGCCTCTCCCTGGCCAGGATCCAGACAACTTCAGGAAAAGGACAGAGAAAGTCATCCATGCTTAAAAGCAAGCGACAAAAAACACGTGGGTGTTTGGGGAATGGATTTGCATCCTGCCGGCCTACATGCATGACATCTAGCAGGCATTTGAGTCATGACAGTCAAGTGAGTGCAGAGCGGGTAAATGCATATGGCAGGTCCCGGAAGTCTGAAGGTCATCGGCTAAGGATAGAGGTTTGCTGTTTGTGGACTGTCTCCACTTTTGTTTAATGGGGTGCTGGAAGATGAGAATCAGAGGGCAAGCCCCTCAGATGGTCAGAGGCCAAGGCCAGGAACCTGGTGCAGTGAGAAGGGAGGGAGAGAGAGAGAGCTGCAAAGATCCAGGTTCAGCTGGGCAGTGGTGGCACACATCTTTAATCCCAGCACTTGGGAAGCAGAGGGAGGCAGATCGCTGTGAGTTCGAGGCCAGCCTGGTCTACAAAGCGAGTCCAGGATAGTCAAGGCTACACAGAGAAACCCTGTCTAGAAAAACAAAAACAAAACAAAACAAAACAAAAAGATCCAGGTTCAAGCAGAAAACGAGAAGGAGTAGAGTTCAGGTGAGGTCGGGGAGCCCTGGGGTCTGGGAAACAGAGCAGACATGACGATGGATGAGCACGGAGAACCAAGTTGTGCGAATTCTGGAGGAAGGAAGTCCTGAAGAGCGATTCCTGTCTTCTTAGGGACACAGCGAACGAGGCAATGAAGGAATTCTGCATGAATCATCAGCCTAAGAGACACTTAGGTATTTGTAGTGTAAGCTTTTCTCTCCTCTGGAGCTTGGGAAGGTATGTCTTAATCAGGTTGGATCTGTTGTTTGTTTTGTTGTTGTTACTGTAACAAAGTGCCTAAGGCCGAGTTAAATATACAGAAAAGAGGCCTATTGGTTCACACTGTTAGAGGTCCAAGAGTCTGCTTTGCTTTGTAAGATCCTTCCGAATACAAAACAATATGGCAGATGGCATGATGGTGGAATCCTGTATGCAAGGGGGAAGAAATCTCATGGTGAGACAAAAAGCCACAGAGATTCGGAGGCCAGGCATAATCTCTTTTGAACAACCATCTACCTAGGAAACAGACTTGGTCTGCTGTGAGAACTACACTAATTTCTCCATCAGAGAAACCCCCCATGACCTAGCAACCTTCCACTGTGCTGTCTCATAAAGGTTTCACAGCCTCTGGGTATCACCATGCAGGACCAACCCTCTAGCACCTGAGCCTTCAGAGGCACAGTCCAACCACATCCAAATCATAGCGGGGCTAGCCAATGTGAGATGGCAGCTGCTGGTGTAAGTGGGCTTAAAAGGCATAAGGATACCTCTAAGGACATGTGCCACCCTTTATCTGAGGCTCCTTTCAACTTTGCAGCAACTCTCTTCCTGGCATCTCTGGCTTGGATGTTCTCACTCATTTGCGGCTCTCAGCTTAGGCCCCGTTCCTATTTGTCAATCCTTTCCAGGAAAGAGCAGAGAGCCCCAATGTTCCAGAACAGAGATTCCTCTAAGGCCCCTCCCCCTTATCACCAGTGACTACGATTGTTTTTCCCACCAGGTGGAGGCCAAACAAAACAAACGGATCCTTCAATATTGACCCTCCTGGCTCCACAGGAAAGGCCATGTCCAACAGCTGCTGAAAGTTAAGGGCTGGCCAACTCTACCAGAATGAACAGGTTCCCAGAGGAGACAATCCTGTATCCGCACCTTCTGTCTTTCTCCACCAGGAGTGTGGTGGCGTTGGCTGGGAAGGAATGGGCCATTTTGTATGAGACTACAGGAGGAAGTCAGGCTACATGCTCATAGCTGTTCTGAAGAAATGAATTAAGAATGGGGGCCCTCTTTGAAGGTCTTTCTCAGGCATGGCCTCTCTCTTTATGGGATTCTCAAACCTGGACTCCTAGAAGGCAGACAAGACAGTGGCTTTCTCCTTTCCAGCCAGCAGCCAAAGCATCCAGCCATTCTGACGGAGCCATGGAATCAAAGTCTAACAGGAGTCACAGAGCCAGGCCTGAACCACATAGAGAAGGTGATGGCCCAGGATGACTCGACCAATAAACCCCAGCCTTGTGGGTGGCTACACCAGGATACATGGCTTCTATGACAGTTTTGATGGGAATTGTACCCCAAGGTTAATGTGTTCTAGGCTTGGTCCCCACCTGGTGGTGGTCTCTTGCAGGTTTTGGAAACGATAATAGATGTGGCCCAGGTATAGGATGTAGGTCATTGGGGATATCTTGTCCCTGGGCCCTTTCTGTCATTTCTTTTTTCTCTCCACTTCCTCTCTGCCATGAGGTGAGCAGCCACATGCTCCTCCTGCCGTGATGGTCCGATACACTGTGAGCCTAGACTAGACAGAGGTAGTCCATGGACTAAAGCCCAGAAACCATAATCAAAACAAGCCTTTCCTCTCCTTAAGTCACTTGTGTCAGGCATTTTGTCACAGTGATGAGGAGCCTGAGCAATACACTTTTCTTCCATCTCCTCCGCCCTCCCCCCCCAATGCAGTGTTATCTGTGTGGGAACAGTCTGACATGGCTTACTCTTTCTGCTACCAAAAAATTATAAATCCTATGTTTCTGAAGCAGGAAAAGGTGAGGTGTGTGTGTGTGTGTGTGTGTGTGTGTGTGTGTGTGTGTGTAAAATCATCTTGTCCACTAAAGAAACCATATCTTCTTTAAAAAAAAAAAACTCCTATAAAAAAAATAATAATAAAAATAAATAAATAAATAAAGAATGCTGTACTAGTCATGGGTGCTGGTTAGGTTTTGGTTGTGGGTTTTTGGTTTTTGTTGTTCTTTTTTTTTTTTTTTTTTTAATGACTGTTTCTGAAGGAAAGAGCTCATGGAATAAACATAGGTATTTATTCACATGATTCTACGTAATAAATCTTCAAAACAGAAAAAAAAAACCAAAAACCTATAATCCTAAAATCCATAATGCACTTGTAGGCATTGCCACAGAAGTAGAGACAGCGTTAGTGGATGAAATAAACAAAGACTTGTCTCTAGCAGACCATTTTTCAGAAAATGCTTGAGGAAGGGAAAGACTTTCTTATGAACGCACACACATGCATATAAGACCCCCAAATCCAGAGCTGGAGGAGTGGGTTGTCAATTAAAAATACTTGTTGCTCCTCCGGAGGACCTGGGTTCAGTGCCCAGCACCAACATTAGGCAGCTCAGAACTGCCTATTCCTACAACTCCAGGGAACCAACATTCTCTTTTGGCCCCTGTGGAGACCTGCACACATGTGGTGCACATAAACTTACATAGGCACACACATATACACATAAATTTAAATAAATAAGCAAACAAATACATCTCAGACAAACCACAAGACCCTTATATCCAGCCACATCTCTCTGGCTTCTCATGTAGTGAGTAGGGAAACTAAATTCACAGAAACCAGAGGGTGCTATATGGCACAGAATGTCTTCAAGTCTGGTGGAGCCAACCATCTCCCTGAAAACACGAAGATGAATGAAAGCTGCGGGCAGTGGCATTATGGAGTGGCCCCAAATTATTTAGTTTCTCTACCATTAAGTCAGGGAATATCAGTGGCTTTAAGAGCATGCTTTTGGTTTTGATAAAAGAAAACAAAAATTGGCATTTCTAAACTGGTACACGTAACCAACAACAGACTTTAGACATCAAAAAAATAATCCTATCTAACAACTTGGAGTTAAAAAAGATAAAATACGGCTGGGCGGTGGTGGCGCATGCCTTTAATCTCAGCACTCGGGAGGCAGAGACAGGCAGATCGCTGGGAGTTCGAGGCCAGTCTGGTCCACAAAGTTAGTCCAGGACAGCCAAGGCTACACAGAGAAACCCTGCCTCTAAAAAAAAAAAAAAAAAAAAAAAAAAAAAAAAAAAAGCAAAACAAGACAAAAAAGATAAAATACAAGTTAACTGATCTATTTAGAAAACCTTATAGCCATCTCTTGACCCATTAGAATACAAAAATAATCAAAACAACATCTGTGGCTATTATTTCTGTGACAGAAAATGGAGACCATACAAAAATAGCTAAAATGATAGAAAGAACACATCAGCATTATGAGAGGCCTTTACTGCTGCTTCTGAAGCCTGCAAAAAAATGCATCCTGGGCCAGTGAGCTAACTCCGCAATGCGTTCGTCTTCATGACTCACAGCTGCCTTTTTCTAGGAACAACCACAGCTTAGACTTTCATCACCTTGCTTTGACTATGACCTTGGCCTTCCACTTTTGAGTCAGTCTCTCCTCTACCCAAATCTCTACCCTAAGCATGGCTGCCAAATAATAAGACTGAAAAAGCCCAGCTCTGGATCTGCGTCCTTCCAGGACCACGGAAATCTTCCCGGGCATATAGCTTCTGTGTTTGCAGACTGAGATTCAAAATCTTCAGGCTGGTCTTCACAGGCCTCAAGCCCCTTCCACGTGAGCTTCTCCCTGCTCTCCCGCTGCAAGCAGGCTATAGAGCCCAGCATCATTTTCCAGTAATGAAGCCTCACTAACCTGGTTCTCTCTGCCTGAAGGGACCTCCACGTCACATACTTAAAGCCTAGCAAGAGATGTAGCTCTGGTCCTGCTGCTGCAGCAAGACATCCCTGGGATCTCACAAGCAGGGGAGCTTCCTAGTCCCGACAGAGGCATGATCACACCCATCACACAGCCAAGCTGTTCACTGGGTTGCTGTGGTGTAGAAGGGGTTGAGAGATAGTGAGTGTTTGCAACTTTTTGAAAATTGGAGGTGGGGGGGAGGGAGTGATGGACATGTGCCGCAGCATGTGTGCGGAAGTCAGAGAACAGCTGTATAGAGTTGGTTCTTCCTTCTTACCTTTCTCTTGGGTTCGGGGGAGCAAACTCAGGTTCCTAGCATTACAGGAAAGCACCTCTACCCACTGAGTCTTTCCTCTACCCTGACAAGTAGAGATTTAATAAGCATGTGGCTTTAAACTATCCAGGAAGTGTTCCTCAACTTTCTCATCTATAAAATCCAGCTAAGACAGGACCTGACTATCTGTTAAGATTGTGGAGAAAACAAGTGAGGCGTGTCACATAAAACAACCACAACCACAACCACAACTGGTCCAGTGTCTGTTTCACAGTCATGACTCTCAACCTGAGGAGGAGAACTGCAGAGGTCAGGAAGTGGGTGGGCAAAAGAATGAAAGAAAGGAAAAACCAGCAATGTTCTTCTCTCATTGAGAGAATGCATGCTCCATGGCCTCACTTTTGCAGGAACCTGCCCGTACTATCTACCCTTGGGCAAAAAATTTAGGTAGAAATAATACCAGGATCCTAGGAAAGGTAGGATCAGCTAATTTTCTAAATATGTGTGTGTGTGTGTGTGTGTGTGTGTGTGTGTGTGTGTGTGTTAAGTTGCCCATAAAGACCAGAAGAGGGCATTGTCTCTGGGAAACTTCTGGTCCTCTGAAAGAGCAGCTAGTCCACTGAGCCATTTCTTCAGGCCCCAGTTAATTTGGGAGGTCCACTGTGTACAGTTATTTTCTGATTCTGAACTGTGTTAGACATTTACAAGTTCAAAATGGAAGGAAATGCAGAACATTCCTGGGGGTTGGGGGTGGAGGTGGGACGGGGGCGGGGCAGGAGCGGGATGGGGATGAGAGCACTGTAGGTGGAAGAGTCTAGGCTAGAAAGTGTTCTGTCCATGGCCTCTTCCCTCACACACCCTTCTCTAGGTCAGGAGACTGAGCTCAGAGGAAAGCTACTGGCATCAGAGAGTCAAGAGGTTAATAAACTGTTTTCTCAAAGGCAGCAAGCAATGCTTGTTCAAAAGTGCCGAGAACAACCATGCTGTTCTGGAAATTGACTGGTGGCAGGCAAAGAGCTGAGCTGTGTTTGCTCATGTGAACGTCGGTATTTAGAGTGAAGTCAGGGTCAACCAGTAGTGCCCATGGCTCTTCCCAACTCCTCTCTCCGGTTCTCTTCAGTCCGGACAAGGCAGGTCATCAAAGGCTTTGGCCATCACTAGACACTCACTCTCACTTGATCTGATATAGTGCTAGCTTGAGAGGCAATTTCAGACGCACAGGGCCAGACCGGACCAATAGATCCTCCAGTCAGAAATTGTACAGCCAACCCTGTCCAGGTGATTGGTATGTATTTAGCAGATATTCTAGAAGGTGAAGTGACCATGGGGGGATTGATAAAGACCTGGTGTGTCATGGGCTATCCAAAGGTTGTATGCACTCCTGTTACACGGACAGGAGCAGCCTAAGCATTCTTCCCAGGGCATGTCCTCCCACACATAGGAGCTTAGAGACGCCAGTGGAAACAAACTAGAAATAAGTCAGACCTGGGGGAGGGGGCTACAATTTAGATGGGTGCTGCAGGTCACTTACAGATCAACCAGCAAGGACCAGGAGTCTTGCTTACATAGCATAGCTCCTAGGCAGATAAGAGATGGTAGTAGCTTATCAGGATCAAAAGTAAAAGACGCAAGAAAGCAAGCATCAGTGTGTTCTGTGACACTATTCTTGGGGTGGGGTGGGGATGTACACAAACAGCTAGTCACCCCAGACATGAACCCTACAACTAAATTAAAGATAGCCCTAAAATCCATCTTCATGAACCAGGAAGTTCTAGTGGGTTTACTTGTATGAGAATGAGTGAGGGGTTACTTAAAAGAACAGAAATTGTGTGGGTTCCCTGGTGTAATGATGAGCACCCTGGTCTCTGAAAGAACAGAAATGACTCAAAAACACTGTATCATCAAAAGCTCACCTTGACATGGTGACAGCTCATAAAAGTGGAACCCTGGAGCACCCTGCACAGCCTGCAGGCAGATCAGCAGTTGGGGAGCAGCCTTTCTAGGTAGCTCAGTTGGCCTGAATCTCTTCCAGGCAGCTCCACTCATCTTTGCTTCCTCTAGAAAGCTCAGCTTGTCTGAAAGTGTCTCTCAACACTTCATCCAGCTTCTATAAACTTGGAGAGGGAAGGAGCTAGTGAGTCTGGTCAGTTTCAGGAACTTCCAGAAGCCTTTGAATTGTTTACATCCTGAATTTAACATGCTTCCTGTAAGATGGAATGGTGTCCCCCCCGCCCCCCCCCCCGGAACATCTTGAGTCTTAACGAGCTTCGTCGTGTGTGTGTGTGTGTGTGTGTGTGTGTGTGTGTGTGTGTGTGTGTGTGTGTGAGAGAGAGAGAGAGAGAGAGAGAGAGAGAGAGAGAGAGAGAGAGAGAGAGAGAGAGAGAGAGAGAGCTGAGTATACATCTATGAGAAATCTGCTTTAAAGACACAGATAGATGAAAGGAGAGAGGAACACGAGGCAACATCAAGCAAAGTAAACGTGTGGCAATTATACTGATTTCATACAAGGTGAACTGCAGAATATAAAAGATTAACAGGGTGGAGTATGAGGGTGAGAGTGTAGGGATTTCTCAGTCCCTGCTGTGTGCACTTGACAAGAGAGTGTCAAAGTAGGTGATGCCCAGACTGACAGAACTGAAAGTAGAAATAAACACACCCACTGTTGTGGCTGCAGATGTCAGCACCCATCCTTCAATGATTGAAACCCAGCAAGCAGAAAATCAATAAGGATACAACGAGCTGAAGAGCACCATTAATCAACCGAGTCTAATTGACATTTATAGACTATTTCATCCAGCAGCAGTAAAATGCCCATTATTTTCAAGCTCCTATGGAACCTTCACCACAACAGAACACACTCTATACCTGTAAACAAACTGTAACAAATTTGAAAAAATAAGAAATCATACCAAAGTCTGTTCTTAGCACAATGGGATCAAATTAGAAATCAATAACAGAAAGAAAGCTGGAAACTCTCCAAGCACAGGAAGAAGTAAATGTAAACATTTTAAATTAAATCAAAATTAAATGCAACTTCATCAAAATTTGCAGGATGCAGTGAATGAAATCAGTGGTAGGGAGATTTATGGCACTTGAGAGTATTGGGGAAGAAGCAGCATTGACTCCAGTGGTCTGTGTATCCTCCATAAGAAACTAGCAAGGCGGAAGGAAAAGGGATGCATAGCCAGGTCTTCATAGATGCAGGTGCAAAGTTCAGAGGTTAGATGACTCCATATGATTGAAAAATCAGCACAGGGTGGTAGAGTCAGAAGTATCAGAAGTTCAAGGCCACCCTCCAGTAGACATGAAATTGGAGGCCAGCCTGAGCTACAAGAGACCCTGTCTCAAAAAAGAAAAAGCAACTAAACACTCAGTTCTCCTTAAGCTGGTCTACAGGAGCAACATGTCACACCCCATCATGCTTTTTGATAGGGGACAACTTTAGCCTTCTGGCCAGTATATCTGGCAGACATATTTGTGAGGCAGGAACTATTGAGGACTTGTTTACCCTGTCTTGGCAGAGTTTGGCTGTTGACTCTGCCTGCATCCAAGCTTGCCCTTTTTTAAGCAGAATTCTGTCTGTGGTAGAAATGAGGTCATTCTTTTTTTTACTAGTGGCTTATTTGCCACATTTGAAGCCACCTACATAAGGAGGTTATTTGATGCTCATCATCTTCTTTGAGGTAGGCTGGGTGTTGCCAAGAGTTAATCTGTCTTATTATCAAAGAATCCTTTAACAATAAAAACATCTTTAAATGCCATATTCTGTAAGACTCTGAGGTTTTTGAAGACCTTATCTATTTTACCTTATCTATCTATAGAACCATATCTATCTGTTACACCTAAGATGTATAGTCTTGTGATGAAAATAGACTAGTTTGTATCTCTTTTCTTTTGCAGCTGTCGCTTGATTGCAGCCACCAAAATGAAGTTCAATGCTTTCATGAGTTATGACTGAAGCAAGAACCACAATGCCATTTCAATGCACCATCTCACATTCCGAGGAAGATCATGTCTTCCCCTCTTTCCAAAGAGCTGAGACAGAAGGATAATGTTCAGTCCATGCCCATTCAAAAGGCTGTCCAAGGACACTAGAAAGGCCAGTATATTGGCAAAGTGGTCCACATATACAGGAAAAAAAAATACATCATCTACATTGAACGAGTGCAGTGAGAAAAGGCTAATGGCATAACTGTCCACCCCAACAAGGTGGGTATCAGCAGGCTAAAGCTGGATAAAGACCAGGAGAAGATCCTGGAAAGGAAAGCCAAGTCCTCCCAACAAGTAGGAAAGGAGAAGGGCAAACATAAGGAAGAAACAATTGAGAAGATGCAGGAGTAGAGGCCTCTCCCTTCGTACACAACTCTCATTAAAGACTGTTTAAGTAGTAAAAAACAAATAGACTAGTAATTGATATGACCAGGATTTGACCAACTAACAATTAACTTGTATAATTTACTGTCCTAAACAGCCTGCAATAGCACTTTCAAAGTATTGGAGGTAACCCTTATAGTCTACTTGAGTTGTATGGCTACAACACTTCATATTAGAGTAGAAATATATCTGTATAATGTATGTGAAGAATAATCTTCCTTTAAAGATTTATTTATTATTATATATACAGTGTTCTGTCTGCATATACACCTGCAGGCCAGAAGAGGGCATCAGATCACATTATAGATGGTTGTGAGCCACCATGTGGTTGCTGGGAATTGAACTCAGGACCTTTGGAAGAGCAGTCAGTGTGCTCTTAACCTCTGAGCCATCTCTCCAGCCCACTGAAGAATAATCTTAAACTTGAGTTCTATACCAAAGTGTCAACATTAAACTTATTTTGCATCAATATACAAAATTCTATACCAATGAATTTAAAATGCCCTTGTGAACATCAATTAAGACCTTACATTGAAGAGTAGACCCAATAGTCTACTTTTTGTCCTATCATCCCAATATATTTCTAAATTCCCCCTTATTTTTCAACCACTATCTCCAAACCTAAGAAAGAAAGATAAAAGAGAAGAGAGACATGCCTGAATCCAACCTCATTTTCTCTCTGAATATGACTAATAGTAACGTATAACCAACTACCAATACAAATAAACATCTATAGCCCAAGAAAGCAACCAAAAGCCTACCTAACATGCTTTAAAAGTGAAACGGTGCATTGTTCTCTTAAAGTTTCTTCTAGCTGATTTGAGATGAATAATACCTTTGTAGAGGCCCAAATAAAATTGAGGAAAATGATTAAACAAGCTAGGAATAGTATTTGTGGTCCAGTTTCTGAATGTTGAGAAATTCCAGGCTTAATAGAAGTCTTGTGTGTAGCAGTCTGACATGCTGGACCAATTGAGATTGGAAGCTTTCTATGACAGTGTCCTGGAAGCTGTCCTGCTCTGATGGGTGACAGCAACTGAAGTGCCTGGGGCTGGAACATGAAGGATGCAGGATGTCAGCATCCAGCATGCTGAGAGGAATGAATCCTGTCAGGTCTTATCCAGTGTCAGTGTCTGGTTCATTTGTTCTGAAAACATATAATTTCTCACAAGAATTACACAGTCCTAAAATTATAAATGTGAGCAGGATGCACAGAACAATTAAGGCTAGTTCTCTGCTCTTGGTATAAGCAGAAGAAAACCATCTGTAAGTCTTCATTCATGCCATACAAAGAATGACATCTAATCCTAAGTCACAGAGATTCTGTAATCAACAAATTGTCTAAAGCCTGGCATGGTGGGGCAGGCCTTTAATCCCAGCACGTTGGGGGCAGAGGCAGGCAGATCGCTGTAAGTTCAGGGTCATCCTGGTCTACAAAGCAAGTCTAGAACATCCAAGGCTACACAGAGAAACTCTGTCTCGAAAAACCAATAGAAGAAAAAGAGGAAGAAGAAGAAAAAGAGGAAGAAGAAGAGGAGGAGGAGGAAGAGGAAGAGGAAGAAGAAGAAGAAGAAGAAGAAGAGTTGTCTATATATACACACTCATGTCTCAGCCAGTCTCAGAGCTATTCCCATGTATTAGGATTAGCAATATAAATTACCTGCTTGTTCTGCAGTTTAAATTCCTTACATCCAGATTGTAGCTCTCTCCCTCATCACCTCCTGATCCCACCCTCCCCTAGTTCTCAGAAAAGAGAGCCATCCTCCCCTAATATCTGACCTCAGCCCGTCAAGTCTCATCTGTACTGCCTCTATCCTCTTCCTCTATGGCCTGGCAAAATCATCCTGCCGGGGGGGGGGGGGAGTGATCAGTGTTGGGAAGCCAGAGTCCATGTCAGAAGTAGTCACTACTCCCCATATTGTGGGACCCACAAGGAGACTGTGCTGTCTATGTACTACAACTGAGCTGAGTGCCTAGGTCCTCACCATGCATGGTCCTTGGTTAGTGCATCAGTCTCTGCAGCAACCCCCTCCTCCACCCAAATTTTTAAATGTATATTTTATTTATTAAAATTTATTCACACTGCCTCCTGATTGTTATCCCCTCCCTCCTATCTTCCCCTTCCCACCCTCCCTCCCTCTTCTGCCTGTTCCCCTCCCCTAGACCTCTGGCAACAACCAATTATGTCTCATCAGGATAGCCTGCATCCCTTCCACTGTGTGCCCACTAGGCCATCTTGCCAAGGGGCAGTGACCAAATCGTGGGCACCTGAGTGCGTGTCAGAGGTTCAGCAGCACATGGAGATTCTTCCTACATAGAGAATCGGCAGTCCATAGGCTACATCTCAACAAGGGGTCTCGGTTCCCTACATGCATTGTCCTTGACTGGAGCATCGCGATCTGCAGGCCTTGATGGTCTCCCTTTGGCGTTCCTGCTCCCTCCCGGACCTTCATCCCCCTACTCTTCCCTACAGCTGTCAGCACTCTGCCCGGAGTCCAGCTTTGAGTCCCAGTATCTGTCCCAATCAATCCCCCACAGGGTAGAGTCTCTCAGAGGACATCTATGTTGGGCTAATATCCTTTATGAGTGAGTATATAGCATGGATGTCTTTCTGGGTCTGTGTGACCTCACTTGGGATGATCGTTTCTAGTTCTATCCATTTGCTTGCAATTTCCAAGATTTCCTTGTTTTAAATAGCTGAATAGTATGCCATTGTATAAATGTGCCACAGTTTCTTTATCCATTCTTCTGTTGAGGGATATCTAGGTTGTTTCCAGAATCTGGCTATTACAAATAAAGCAGCTATGAACATAGTTGAGCAAATATCCTTGTTGTATGGTGGAACATCTTTTGGGCATATGCCCAAGAGTGGCATAGCTGGGTCTTGAGATAAAACTATTTCCAATTTTCTGAGAAAACACCAGATTGATTTCCAAAGTGATTGTACAAGTTTGCATTCCCATCAGCAGTGAAAGAGTTTTCCCCTTTCTCAACATCCTCACCAGCATGTGCTGTCGTTTGAACTTTTGGTCTTAGCCATTCGAATAGGTGTAAGATGAAATCTCCAAGTCGTTTTGATTTGCATTTCCCTGATGACTAGGGATGTTGAGGATTACTTTAAGTGTTTCTCAGCCATTTGATATTCCTCTGTTGATAATTCTCTATTTGGCTCTGAATCTCATTTTTAATTGGTTTATTTGGTTTGGTGGTATTTAATTTCTTGAGTTCTTTATATATTTTAGATCTTAGCCCTTTGTTGGATGTGGTGTCAGCAAAGCTCTTTTCTCAAGCTGTAGACTGTTACTTTCTTCTGTTGACAGTGTCCTTTGCCTTACAGAAGCTTTTCAGTTTCATGAGGTCCCATTTATTAATTGTTGATCTTAGAGGCTGAGCTATTGGTTTTCTGTTCGGGAAGTTGTCTCCTGTGCCAATGAGTTCTAGGCTGTTTTCCACTTTTTCTTCTAACATATTTAGTGTGTCTGGTTTTATGTTGAGGTCTTTAATCCACTTGGAATTTAGTTCTGTTCAGGGTGATAAATATGGATCTATTTGCACTTTTTTTTTTTTTTACAAGTAATTATCTAGTTAGACCAGCACCATTTGTTGAAGATGCTGTCTTTTTTCCATTGTATGGTTTTGGCTTATTTGTCAAATACCAAATGATCATAGGTATGTGGATTCATATCTGGGTCTTCAATTCAATTCCATTGATAAACCAGCCTATTTCTATGCCTGTACCATGCTGTTTTTATTACTGTTGTTCTATAGTACAACTTGAGATCAGGGATGGAGATTCCTCCGGAAGATCTTTTATTGCACAGGACTGTTTTAGCTAGTCTGGTTTTGTTTTTTGTTTTTTATGAAGTTGAGAATTGATCTTTCCAGGTCTAAAAAAAAATTGTGTAGGTATTTTGATAAGGACTGCATTGAATCTGTAGATTGCTTTTGGTAAGATGGCCATTTTTACTATGTTGGTTCTCCCAATCCACAAGCATGGAAGATCTTTCCATTTTCTGATATCGTCTTCAATTTCCTTCTTCAGAGACTTGAAGTTTTTTCAGATAAGTCTTTCACTTGCTTGATTAGAGTTACATGAAGATACTTTACACTATTTGTGGCTGTTGTAAAGGGTATGGCTTCCGTAATTTCTTTCTCAGCCCGTTTATCATTAGTATACAGGAGGGCTACTGACTTTTTCAAGTTAATTTTATATCCAGCCACTTTGCTGAGGGTGTTTATCAGCTGTAGGAGTTCCTTGGCCAATTTTTTTGGAGTCATTGATGTATATTATTGTATCATCTGTGAATAATGAAACTTAAACTTCTTCCTTTCCTATTTATATCTCCTTGATCTCCTTTAGCTGTCTTATTGCCCTAGCTAGGGCTTCAAGTACTATAGTGAAGAGAAACAGAGAGAGTAGACAGCCTTGTCATGTCCCTGATTTCTGTGGAATTGATTAAAGTTGGTCTTAAAATGTATATAAAACTACAAAACAATCTGAAATAACCAAGACAATTTTGTAAGAGATAACATTGAAGGACCTGTGCTCCCAATTTCAGAAGTTATTGTAAAGCTTAATTCCCAAGGCAATTGTGGCATAAAGATAGAGACGTGAGTCCTTGGAAGAGACCTGAGAATCCAGATATAAAATCATACACTCATAGTTAACTGACAGCTCACTGTAGAAAGAATAGTCTTCAACATCAGGGGACAAAGCAGGGTGTCCATGAACTTGCATCCTTCTCTCACCTCGCACAGTAAAAATTAACTCAAAATAGGCTGTAGTCTGAACACTAGAACTTCAGCTGTGACAGTTGTAGAAACCAACCTAGGAGGAAAATCTTGGTGGAATCTTGTGTGTAAGTCTCTATGGACCCATGAACAAGAGCAATGAAAGCCTTACAAATCCTGACATATTGCACTTAATTAAAATTAAAAGCCCCTGTGCTTTGAGAAACAATCTGAATTAAACTAAAAGACTGGCCATAGACTGAGATAAAATATTTACAAAATGTGCATTAGATGGAGGATTTATACCCAGATTATAAATTGAGATTTTACAGCTTGACATGACAAACAACCTGATTAAGAATGAATGAAAGACTTGAGCAGACACTTCATCAAAGAAGATATAAGGGTAGATGTAGATGGAGGAGAGGGTTGCTCCGAGTTAGCCAGCATTAGTCACCAGGAGATGCAAACTGAAGTCGTGTTATACCGACGCTCACTGCTGAGAGCTGCACAAAACACATGCACATGACAACAACTCCAACAAACAGATAAAATCAATTTCCATGGAAACATGGAGAAAGCAAATCGCTAGCAGGATCTTGGCAGAGATCAATGTGTTTCAAACTTTACAAAAACACTTCACTTAGGTTCTTTCTCCTCTTTCTTCAAACATAAACCTACTGGAAGCTCAGAAATTTTATTGGGAGAAAACTGTCCAAAACCAATCTTATAAGTGAATGTTCACAGACACATTATTTATAATAGCTCCAGACTGGAAATAATGCAAATATCTGAAGAAAGAATAAACCTACTGAATTGATCCAGATATTCAGAGCAATGTGATGGGGCAATGAAGAAAGGATGAAGCACTGGTCCATGGTGTGACATGGACTGACTTCAAACAGTATGCTTTGAGAAGCCAAATGCAAAGGCTTTTTACAGAGTACATGACTCTGTGTCTGTGTATTCAGTGTTCAGAAAAGGCACATACGGTGATGAAAAGCAGACTGATGGCAAGCTGGGGAGTGGAGGGGAGTCAGTTCACCTCAAGAAAGCATGCTTAACGGGATTTTGAGATGACAATGTTATAAACATAGATTGTGACCATGGTTGTCCAACTCTATAAATATATTAGAAGTCATCAAGCTGCTCACTTGCAATAGGTAGATTGTAAGGTATTAGAAAGTATATCTCACTAAATCTGCAAAACAAAAGTGAGAGCAAAACCAACCTAAACCACACCAAGCCACAGATCCATATGGATTCAGAAAATGAATGAGCCCTGGGAGATGTGGAAGCTCAGAGTGACAAGCTCCACCTTTGACAAGAAGATCCTGTTGTGACATAAATTCTCCACCCCCACCCCTGACCTACACCACTCTACTCTGGCCGACACTGTACCCAGCAATGCTCAGGTCATGCCCTTTTCAGCTGTCTACCATTTTCTGTGGACACTTCCATTTTCTTGCCAGAATTACTGGGGCTATGTGCCAGGTTTGCAGCAGCCAGCCCAGTCCTTTTCAGCAGCATTAAAAGGAAATCTCTTTGATGCCAAGAATGGTATAAATCCAGCTGAAACCAATTCGTTTCTACAGTCTTGGCTTTTAACCAAAACAGAGCTAAACATTAGAAACATATTTATTGCTCACGCATCACTAGCCCCATTCCTCCATCATAAAGACCCACGGTGAAAGAGAAACCTGGGTGACACTTTTTATGCTCCAGTGAATACATACAAACTCCTACTTTGTTCTTGAAGTCTGATCCCTTGTGTGTGTGTGTGTGTGTGTGTGTGCGCGCGCGCGCGCGCGTGTGCAGATGTGTATGTGTGTACATGTATGTGTGTATGTGCATGCAGGTGTCTATACACGCATGTCTGTTTCCAAAGGCATAGGTGACGGACGAGAGGTGAAGATGTGGTCATTTGTGTCTTTAACTTTGAGTTTTACTTGGGTGACACATCTGTGAAAGAACGAAAGGCTGACGTCATCACTTCCTCTGCCAACTTAGTTTGGTTTGTTGGTTTCTAATTTTTTTTCTAACAGGAAGACATTTCTCTGGGGCTGCAGCTGGCTGCCTCCAGAGGCCCATTTTCTCTCTCCTTCTGTTTCTTTCCATCTGAACCAGAAGCAGCTGAGTCTTTCAGGGCCCCAGAATCCCTTAGCCACCCATTTCATGTTTCCTCAGCAATTCATTTCTTCACCCTTGATCGTTTTACAACTGTGCTGGCTAGTTTTCAGTAGAGAGGAGCAAACCTCAACTGGAAAAAAATGTCCCTACCAGATGGGCAAAGCCCTGGGGCATTTTCTTGACTAATGATTGATGTATGTGGCATGGCTCAGCTCACTGTGGTCAGTGCCACCCCTGGACTGTTGGTTCTGCATGGTACAAGAAAGCAGGGTGAGCAAGCCATGGGGAACAAGTCAGTAAGCAGCACCCCACCATGGCCTTTAATCCAGGCCCTGCTTCCAGGTCCCTCCCCTGTTGGAGTTTCCACTCTGAATTCCTTCAATGACAAACAGTGACGTAGAAGTGTAAACTGAAATAAACTCTTTCCTTCCAAAGATGTTTTGGTCATGCTGTTTTATCACAGCAATAAGAACCCTAAGACAACAGCAGATGTGTACCAAACTCCTAGGATGTGGGAAAGTCCATCTTAGATGCTATGGGAGGCACAGGGTTAAAAAGAAGAACTTCCCCTCAGATAACTTGCAATCTAATTAAAGCAGGAAAGAGACAGGTGACATAAATGACCACACTATCGGGCAACAACTGATAGCCTAGATACCAAGGAAACTACCAGAGTCTCAAGGAAGGGGACAAGCCTTTGAGATAGCAACAGCCCAGAAATACTGGTGGGGAAAAATGTCCTTTTAACCAGGGCTCAGGGGTAGACAGAATGTTGACTGATAGAGTTGTCAGAGTAAAGAAAAGAGATTGAAGGAAAACCATGTGTGTGGAAGAGGGTTTTGGGAATGGGAAAGCACAGGGTATGGTTGGGAGGAATACAGAATATACATCTGCTTCTGGGAAGCAGAATACCCTGTCTATAAATACAAGTCGGAGTCACAGTATGTAGGACATTGAATGTCATCTGTGATTTTAACTCATCTCTAGACAGGCAGTTTAACCTTCTTGCCACTCAAAAGGCATTTAAATAATGGAGACCAGACTCAGCATCTTGACAAGACGCATATATTATTCCCCAGAGAAATTTCCCAATATGACCACAAGCATATGGGTGGTTGTGCCGGATGATGGTCAGGTCTCATCCAGTCCCGGAACTGTAACATTTGGTGGTCTCTGGCGGGCTATGAGTCTATGAGTAGGAAGTAAACTCTGCCTTTTGGTGCCATGGATGACCAGAGCTTTGTGTGGCTCCTGAGTGAAAGTTCTGGCCTCTTTGAGAAGTGCCAGAGGGAGAGCTTGCTTGGAACGTGCTCCTGTGGGGTATAGGAAATTAGTGTCAGTCATGGCACAAGACACAGACCCTTCAGATAGGTGCTTCTGCCTGGGTTTCAAATACCAGATAGACTGGCCTATGTTCCCCACACTGTGAAAGGAGCAGTTGGTGTGCAATGCACAGTCCTAGAACCTGTGTGATGCGTGTGCATCTCACTCTCTGAAGTTTAGAGAGTAAATCTTCGTTGAAAGAGGATTCTCAAGGAGTCCCAAAGAGGAACCGGGAGAGCCCAGGCAGACTCTGAAACGAGCTGAAAGAGTCTGACATTTCTGACTCTCTGCATGACTTCCCTTCCCGAGGTGGCTCTCCTATAGCCGGCTGGGGCGACAGACACAGAGCATCTGTTGCAGACAGCAACACCAACACCGTGCTGCATTTCTATGTTAGATGAGTGTGCGAGGAGGCTAACAGAGCAGTGATGGGAGAGGCTAGCTGCTGCCTGGGACAGGCAGCAACTGCAGTGGACAGGGATTTAGAGTCAGAACTGGAGCAAGGCAAAGGAAGCTCACTGCCAGAACGCTGAAGACATCTGAGGTTCAGATCCAGTGCCATTCGATAGATTTGATTAGCCAAGTCTCTCTTGAGCTGTGTTCGGAGTCTGGCACTGGGCAAGGTATAATTACCTGGGCTTTAACAGCTCAGTTGAACTATGTGAGTGTGAGGTCCTCTCTGCCTCAACTATATTCTACTTCTTTGATTTAGTAAATTTCTCTACCTGGGCTCTCAGCATGTTAGAGATTCGAAAAAGCCAAGTGGTTTGAGGAAAACATTTAAATGTTCTGGAGACAAAGAACTTAATATTAGATGAATGAATATATATGATATATCATATTATATTACATATGTTATATAATATATTATACAGAAGCTTGATAAATTAAATTATAATACAACCTTTCCAAATTTTCTTCAATTATATCAAATGAAAATATTTCTAGATACAAATAGAGACAAAGAAGTCCAATCAGAAATGGAACTAGACTAAAAAATAATATATTTAAGAGTCTACCCAATTCTCCCTTCCAACCTCCCAACCCTTACCCAGATCTAGCTAGGTCCCATATCCCCTAGTTTGGCCTCCCCGAGCTGCTTCACAACTCAATTCTAGGCTTCTGCCAGGACCCAACCTGCCCTGCCCACTCCTGACCTGCAGGTAACCTCCCATAACATGTCCAACCTCTCCACCCAGTCAGATCCCACACATCTTTCTCCAGGAACTAGCCCCGCAACCTGCATCAAGGAAATTTCTCTTTGCAACAGAGACCACTCTAGAAAACCACAACCAATCAAAATGCAGAGTTGTGGAGCCCAAAACACATACTGACAGCACAACTCCTGCCCCTAAGGCTCAGGGAACATTTCGGAAGAGGAGGCAGAAAGATTGTGAAAGACAGAGAAACAGGAAGTTTGCCATGAGATTGTGTCTCTAGGAATGTCAGGAGCCACACCCATAAAGTATCACCAACACCTGAGCTTAATATGACACCAATAGGCATGCAAACATGGATAGGAGAAAGCTCCTGAGACCTCAGTCCTACTCAAAAAACTATTAGACCCTAAGGAATCTGAAGAATAGGAGAAACAGTCTTCCGCAGGTAAGCGCGTACCAACTGATTATCAAATATCAAGAGCCTGAAAACATACACATCCAAGTAAGAGAATTAATACAAGGAAACAAGAAGGCTGTGTTTGCGTATTTAGGAATGCACACACGTAGGTAAAAATAATGAAAAAGAGGCACGAATTTGAAAGAGAACAAGGGAGACCTTTGCAGGGAAAAAGAAAAGGGGGAATTACAGAAGTATAATCTCAAAAATAAAAGAAATAATAATTTTTAAAAGAATGAGACACCTCCCGAACATGCTATAGTTAGCTGCATGCTGGTATCACAGAAACATGGGCTGCAAGTGGAAGTCGCTATGATCAGTTCAGCATGTATGATGATTAGGACCCTCGTCTGTTCTCTAGATGGAGTCACTGTTGGTGGCCTCCTTCAGCCTTGCTGCTTCTGTTCCTCTCCCCTCAAGTGTCACACCACTGACACCATTATGAATTAATTATCTTTTTCTCCTTCTCCTTGATCCCAACGCATTCAGCCACCGAGTCCAGAGTCTTCTAAGATGCACTGGAGTTTCTGCTTCCCAACCTCATACCATCCGTTTAGTCCAAACCCTCTTAACCACTTAATCTGAACTATTGCCACAGTCCCAACAGGAACCATGTCCGCATACCCCAGATGTGTGTTGTAAGCCAGGCTCTCTTGTAGGCCCCTGAGGGCACTGTGGTGAGATGGCTGTCCTTTCTTGGAGTTTGTGTTTGAATAAAAGTGCTAGCTAGTGAAAAAGAAACCAGGTGAATGCCAACAATGGTATGTTCTAGAAGGCAAAGGAGCTATGACAGGAGAAAGAACAACTGAGGACCAAGGAGCCGCATAAGCAGAGTGGCTACAGAGGGCATATGGGAGATGAGGGCCCAGAGCAGCCAGCCTCTCCTGCAGCAAACTTAGGAACGCGGTGTTGGGATGAGGGCAGTTAGAACCAAGTGCAGAGAAATCACCGGGCTTTGCCTAGGGTGATGACAGAGAGGATCAAAACAGCAGACTGCCGTTTTGTTTTCAACACAGAGTAGACCTAACGGGCCAATGGGAGCAGACTTGAAAATGAACCGGATGTAGAGTGGGGAGTGGCTTGGATAGCTGACCTGCCCCATATGGATCATGGTGGAATTTATTATGCTGAGGAAGGGAGGAAGGAAGGAAGGAAAGAAGGTAAGGAGGAAGGAAGGAAGGAGAGGAGGAAGGAAGGAAGGAAAGTAAGGAGGAAGGAAGGAAGGAAGGAAGGAAGGAAGGAAGGAAGGAAGGCAGGCTTGAGACATAAGAGAAGGCCATGCCAGTGGGGGAGGCTCTAATTCTACAGCCCGACTCACTCCTCTCGAAGGCAGGAATGTTGCCATCGCTCAGGTCTGGTCATGCTCGTTGCTGCCGCAAACACGGAGTCTCGTCCTGTAGGATCGTGTGCACGCGTAGACCCAGCTTAACAGTCCAAGGGCACCTTTCTACTTTATTACCCGAGCTTTCAAACAGTCTCCTGCTCAACTCAATACACAGTGAACTCTGCTGTTAGATGAAACCGGAAGCAAGATTCTATTGTTGTTGGCCCTTGCAGTTGCAATTCCTGGCACACAATGGTACTAAGTAACATTGATGGGACAGAAGGAGGGAGGGAGAGAAAGAGGAAAGGAAGAGGAAAAGGAGATAGAGGAAAAAGGAGGGGAGAGGAGGAAGGGGGCGACGGAGGGAAGGACTGTTCTTTCAGAGAGAACCCTCTTAGAAGGGGAATGAGGCAGTTAGCATCTGGGCCATCCTCTTTCTGGCCTGTGTGGAGACCGAAACCTGGGATGGAATGAGAAGAGCGCCATCTAGAGGTCAGAAACTTTCCCCAGAAAAGCAGTTAAACCCCCTTACCCACATCAAGTTCTTTTTAAAGCCATCAGTGGTAATGTTATCTAGTAATTGGTTCGTACGTATTTCTCAAGCGCCCTGTGGGAAAACCCAAAACAACAACAAAAATATTAAGCGATATGAAAAGCGAATTATTATTGTTGTTATTTTGGTTTTTCGAGACATGGTTTCTCTGTTGTAGTCTTGGCTGTCCTGGACTCTCTTTGTACACCAGGCTGGCCTCGAACTCACAGAGATGCACCTGCCTCTACATCATGAGTGCTGGGATTAAAGATGTGCATCACCACGCCCTGCACGAATTTATTAATATAAATATGATTGCTAGCTATCCTCTGACAACAGAGTCCTGGGTATTCTACTTAATGTGGCAAGGCCTTGTGGAAACTCTGCTTCTTCCATATTAGCTGTAGCTCTTCATTAATGGCTGGATGATACCCTGGGCAGGGAAAACAATCACTTCCATCACCAGGCTCGTGGGACCTTCAGTGAGAAGGAGGTGGTCCGGGTTGAGGGAATGGACATTGAAGTACGGGCTGGCATTGGCCCAAGACAGCCTTGTGTCTGTGTGAACTTAACAAGCCCAGGCACCCGAACAGAAGCCATCAGCAACTCTGCTGGTTAGCTGTGAATTGCCCACCAGAATTGCTCTCTGCTACTGAGTGGTTTTCTCTTACAATTTAACAAAGAGTAGGGAAAATGGTAGGGGCAGTGACTTCGATTTACGCCTTGAGCCCATGCCTGCAGAGACCACTGTGAGGATATTTTTATCTTCTTGTTTTTGTATGAGTGTCATGGACTCAGGAAGAGGTAGGTTTGCTATGCAGCTCAACATTTGGTTTGCTTGTTCATAAAAGACCTATGCTGTGTTCTGTGGCTCAGTTAAGAACACTAAATAGCACATTGCAGAGGAGGAAGACTAGAATAGAGGTAAAAAGACTGAATTTTTTTCCCAACTGTGTGATCCCAGCCAAGTTATAGGATTGCTAGGAACACTGCCCACCTCCACTCTCACACTCACCTCTCCACTGCCCACTTTCTCTCTCTCTCTCTCTCTCTCTCTCTCTCTGCTTTGCTTTGAAAGATTTGTTTTTTGTTTTATTTTTGCTTTGTTCCATTTTGAGATAGAGTCTCATCATATAGCCCAGGCTAACCTCAAACTTGCCATCCTCCTGCCTCAGCATCCTCAGTCCTGAAGCAAGCCTTGTACCTGGCTCTGAACACTGTATTTCTAAAAGTTGAGATGAGGAAAAGTCTTGCTGTTTTGATCTCTACTAACAAAAGTGGAAAAGAAGCCATGTAAATAAAAGCATTTGCTATTTTGAAAAGAATTTTATTGAGGTATAATTTGCACACAATGAAATCTGTAAATCTCTATGTAAGTCCAATGGATCTTGGGAAATGTATACAGTTGTGTAACTCACACTCCATACAAAACCCACCCATCACCCAAAAAGTGAGCCAGGTCTCTTTGCAGTCGGCAACTCCAGCCGCAGCCAGATGTAGTGCACCTCTCATCTTCTCCACTGTCTCAGGACTTCAGCTGAACAGAAGCCCATGCCCTTATGTCTTTCAGTCAGTGTTTTGTAAGGTTTGCCCGCACTGTTGCATGTGTCCACAGTTTGTGTCTTGTTATTGCTGAAAAATACTCCATTATTTTTCCATCTTCCATTTTAAGAGGTTCTTTATAGTGTGGATATAAATTTCTTCTTACCACATACATGTTTTATAAATATGTTTATCTAGTCCAGGACTAATTTTGAAGAACAAAAGTCTTTAACACTAGTGAAGTCTAATTCATCAGTATTATTTTAATGTTTTTTTCTATCAGCATTTTTAAATTTTGTTTTTTGTGTTCCACAAATTTTTTAAATTACATTTTTGTTTCCTGAGGCCACACTTTTCCCCCTAAACTTTCCTCTAGTCTTCTATAATTTTAGCTTGATATTTTGTATTAAATCAATTACATTTTAATAGTAAGTTATTTACAATGTGGGCCATTGTGGATGGTACAGCACAAAAGTTGGAGTTAAGTTGTTTCCCTGACTATCCATTTGCTTCAATGCTGCTTCCTAAAAAGATCATCATTTCTCCCACTGAATCTGAAACTTTAACAAAGGTCAGCCATTTATACATGTGTGAATCTATTTCTAGATTTTTATTGGGTTTTGTTAATGAAAATATCATATTGTCTTGCTTAGTAGAGTTCAGTGGTTCTCAACCTTCCTGATGCTGTGACACTTTAATATGGTTACTCACGAAGTGGTGACCCCCAAACATAAAACTATTTCATTGCTACTTCATAACTGTAATTTTGCTACTGTTACAAGTCATAATGATATTCAACATATCTGATATGCACCCCCTCCCCCAAGGAGTCACAACCCTCAGGTTGAGAACCACTGGTATAGTTTTATTCTGTCATGAAATTGTGTAATTTGCACCTATCGAATTTTCTTTCTTCAAAAAAAAAAATTGTCTGGGCTCAGGGACCATTGCCGAAAACTACAACTGGTTAAAACGCAGAGCACAACCGCCCATGGGGTGCCCAGCCCCAGTGGATACACCCATAATACAACTCTCAGCTGGAAGAATGCTAAGAACCAGAGGACCAGGAAATCTATTCTGGGACCGTGTCTCCTGAAATAATAGAGAAACTTCACCCTGATACCTCAACAATATGGCTGCCTAAACAAGACCTGAACAAGTACAGTGCCAATAGACAGGCTTACGCGGAACAGGGATCCTCACCGGCCCACCCTAGACTAAGAACTACAGGCAGCAAGAAATGCTGCGAGCAGGAGAAATAGTCTTCCCCAAGGAAGGGGCCCCTAGTTGGTTATCCAGTACTAAGTAGTCATCCCTGCAGTCATGTACATGCAAGCAACATTGAACTGACTGAGTAGATTGTGTTGATACGTGTGTGTGTATGAAAAATAAAAATAATTTCAAGACTGTATAGGCTCTTTGAGTTTTAATTTATATGTTGTTTGAATCCATGGGACAATGGATGGCTTAATGATACTGAGCTTTCTGAGTCATACAGTTTATAGTGTCAACTGCAAGTGTATATCTTGGCAAACATATTCCTAGTGATTCATGTTATTTTCAGTTTTAGTCGATTATTATTATTGTTTGTTTGTTTGTTTGTTTGTTTTTCGAGACAGGGTTTCTTTGTGTAGTCTTGGCTGTCCTGGATTCACTTTGTAGACCAGGCTGGCCTTGAACTCACAGCGATCCACCTGCCTCTGCCATTAAGTGCTGGGATTAAAGGCGTGCGCCACCACACCTGGCCAATTTTAGTTGATTATTACGATTTCAATTACTCATTGTTGTAATATGGCTGATATTGTGTCTATTGTGTAATTATTGACTGGTTGTATGTTTTTAGATCAGGATTTTCTACATACAAAATTACATTGCATTTCTATCAACATAGCTGCTGAGATCTGAATTTGGTCTTCATCCTTGGTTGACAGGTACACTACCCACTGAGCCATCTCCCCATCCCTGACATTAACTCTTGTTGAGGTTGGTGGATTTGATTTACTAGTAGTTTGTCAATGACGTTTGTGTTTATGTTAGTAAGAGCCAGTGGTTACAAGCTCTCTAGTTTCAATTAGGTTTTGGCATTTGGATAATGCTGAGTTCATAAAAGGAGTTAGGAATTTGCCTGGGTAGGGTTTGGTTTTTTTTTTGTTGTTGTTTTGTTTTTGTTTTTTGTTTTTTGTTTTTCGTCATTTCCACAAGCTAGAGTAATCAGTTGAGAAATAAGATTGCCTGTAGGCAAGTCTGTGAGGGTGTTTTCTTGATTGATGATTTGTATGAGGGGTTAGGTCTACTGTATGTGGTGCTTCCTGCCATGGAATCGTTAATTATTCCGTTCCCACTGGGCAGGTGATCCTGGGTGACGTAAGAAACTGGGCTGAGTGAGCCATAGCGAACCAGCCAATAAACAGAGGCTTCTGTTTCACTCCGACTCCAGGTTTCGACACTGAGTTCTCGCCCTGATTTCCCTCAGTGATGAGCTGTGACCTTAGAGTTCCAAGCTGGAAAAAAAAAAAAAAAAAACCTTTTGTCCCCACATTGTTTTTGGCTGTGGTGTTAGAAACCCAAAGACAGACAAGAAGCATACCTTCTCCTCCACTTATAGTGTTTATGTAATATTGATATTATCTCTGCTTTAAATATTTTATAGAATTTGTCAGTTTAAAGTCATTGGGTCTGCAGTTTGTAGAAAAGTTTTTAAATAATAAATGCAAATGATATGGTTTTTTTGTTTTGTTTTTTGTCTTTGTTTTGTTTTGTTGGGTTCTTTTTGTTTTGTTTTTTGAGACGATGTTTCTCTGTGTAGCCTTGGCTATCCAGGACTTGATTTGTAGACCAGGCTGGCCTCGAACTCACAGCAATCCACCTTCCTCTGCCTCCCGAGTGCTGGGATTAAAGGCGTGCGCCATCACACCTGTCCACAATATATTCTTGAATGCTCGTCTTAGTTTGCTTCCTGTTGCTGTGATAAAACACCCGGGAGGGGAGTTATTTTATCCTGCAGGTTACAGTCATGACTGAGAGAAGCCAAGGCAGGACTTGAGGCAGGGACAATGGAGGAACTCTGCTTACTTGTGTACTTGCTCTGCCTTCATCAACTACCTTTTCCCCAAGCTCATGTGCCCAGAGCCGGGCGGTACCACCCACAGTGGCAATCAACAGCCAGGAAAACGTGCACAGCATGATGTGATGGAGGCAACTCCTCAGGGGAAGTTTCCTCTTCCCAGATGTGTCAAGTTGATAATCGAAACTAACCATCACAATGGATTTTGTTAATTTACGTTTTTTAGGGAACGTTTCCTTTAAGCTGTCAAATACATTGTCGTAATTTTTTTAAAAAAATAATATTCCAGTATTTATCCTTTCAGCACCTATAGCATCTGTAGTGATGCCGCTTTCATCCTTGACGGTGATAATTTGTGTCTCATCTCCTGCCAAGCTAGCTTGACTGAGGCTTCTCAGTATGATATCATTAGAAAATTAATCCCAGCACTTGGGAGGCAGAGGCAGGTGGATCCCTGTGAGTTCGAGGCCAGCCTGGTCTACAACGTGAGTCCAGGACAGCCAAGGATACACAGAAAAACTCTGTCTGGGGGAAAAAAAAAATCTGCTTTTGTTTTCATTGGATCTTCTCACCTCTTGCTTATCTGTTTTCAGTGTATTTAATTTAGGCTTTTATGTCATTCTTTCCTTTTTTTTTTCCTTCTTACTTTAAGTTTAACTTGTTGTTTTGTAGTTTTACAAGATAGAAAATAAAGTTATTAATTTAAGATTTTATAAATTATGATCAATTAAAGCCTCTCTAGACACCACTTTTAGTTGTATATCATAAATATTAACATATGCATCTTCATTTTCACTCATTTTGAAGTATTTTCTGATTTTCTTCTCTTTTTGGCCATAGGATTTTGAGAAATTAGATAATTTTCAACCAATTGGAAGTTTTTGTCAGTATATTTATGTTATTTTTTTTCTGTTGTGACCAAGGAACATATTCTGTTTAACTCCAGTTACTTCAAATTTATTGCCAATTTATCTTATGGCCCAGTTTATAGTTCATTTGGGTGAGGGCTGTGAAGAAATTATCTTTTATTCTCCTGATGTACTTGTCCTCTTGGAGACTTTCTGCCTTTGTCTGCTAACCTAGACCTAATCCTGGAAGCTTCTAGCCATAATACAACCTAAACTAGGCCTAGAATGTTTTCAGCCTCTGACACTTACTGCTGAATAAGCTCACCCTTTCTAGATCTTTCTTAAGTCTACCTAGATGCTTTAACTCAGCTGTTAATGGCTCAAAACTCCTTTTGAAGCTGACTGATTCAAACTGGCTTCTCTGAGATTCTGACTGAATTGTTCTGCGCAGCCTCCTACTCATTTTGGCAATATGTTCTAATCTTTTAGTTCCTTCTCCTTCTTTGGCTCATTCTGTCTTCACCTGTGTCTTGCTTGTTCTCTCTGCAACCATCTCTGTACAACTGTCCTGGAAAACTACCTCCTCTCTCTCTCTCTCTGCATTGCATTCTCAAGTCCTCTCTGTTTCCTGTGCTGTTCTCCTGAGCGTTGGGCATATCCTATTCTGTCGAATTGTTCTCTGGTTTGTCACTTTGTCTGCCTCTCAATTAGACATCACTTTCAAAAAATGGCTGCTTCCTTTTACAAACTAACTTTACCTTCATTGTTTGGGGTTAAAGGTGTGTACTACGGGTGTGCCTGCATTCCAGCTGGATCACACAGACCTAGAAGGTTTTTGGAGGGGATCAGAGCAGCCATGTTGATGAATTAAAATTCCTCTACAGAAGGCTTTGTGCAGATTTGAAGGAAATGTTTGTTATATTTTTGCTGTATGGAATGTTCTGTAAATATAAACTAGGTCACGGTTGTTGGTAGTCTTCTGCAGGCATATGCTGTTTTTCAATGGTTCCTTAGGTGAGAGAGGGAGGCTGAAATCTTGCACTGGAATTCTGCATTTGCTTATCTCGGGTTTTTTGTTTGTTTGTTTGTTTTTGTTTTTGTTTTTTATTCTATCAGGTACTAGTTCTGCATTTGTCCCTCTATTTTCAGGCCTATATTTAGGCCATTTAGGATTGTTTTGTCTTGCTGGAAAGCTCACTCCATATCTTCGACAACACTCCCAGTCCTGAAGAATCGTTGTCTATTATTGATATAGTCCAGCCCAGCTTTCCTGTGACTAGTGTTTGTATGGTGTGGCCTCTCCGCCTTCCCATTGTTAATTACCCCTGTCTTAAACAGAAAACCAGATTTCCTGCATATGGTAGAGTCCGGTCTTGCTTTCTAACAATGATGCATCTAACAGCATCTGGGTTTTAATTGGGTAGCTGAGATGTTTCATTTTATTTTAATTCCTCTCCGTTCAAGCTCACCACCTCGTCACCAGTTTGTGTTTGACCCGTCTGTCCTTTTTTCTTTTTGAACACTTTTATATCTTTCACAATTGGATAGTTTTTAGAATTCAGTTTCATTCTCATCCTTATATGATATTTTACTTCCTCTTCTGTGACACAAAAAGTACCCAGCATGCCCTTACCTGCTCCACCTTGCTTCCTGTTACTGTTTACAGTTCGGTGCCACATTTATAGATCTCATGCTTTATTTAAATTTTTTCCTTCAGACAGTCAATAGTCTATACAAAAAAATTTAAATATGAAAGAAGCTATCTTTTATACTTACCCACATAGATTCTATCTTTGGTAGTCACTCTTTTTATAGATTCAAATTTACATTTGTTATCACTTTTCTTTTGCTTGAAGAATTTCACTTCAAATTTATTTTAGCACGCATCTAATTGGCAAGGGATTCTTTTAACTTCTAGTGACATGAAAAGTGTCTTGTTTTAATGATATTTTTCATTTGGATTAAAAAAAAAAAAAAAACAACATAAGATCTATGTTGTTAAGGTTTTCATTATTTTGTTTTGTCTTTTTGGTTTGAGACAGTGTCTTACTCTGTAGCCTAGGCTGCCCTCGAACTTGTGATCGTCCTGTCTCAGTCTTTCGAGTGCACCACTATGCTGGGTTAGTCTGAGCAACTTCTGAAATGTTAGCTCCAGGCACAAGGACGCGCCGCTGCTCTCTAGTAGTGGTTACCTTGCAAAACCCAAACTTTATGCCTGTTGAACAGCGACTTCCCTGATCTTCCCTGGGGCAGCCATTATTCTAGTCCTCCTGCCATCTGCTTCTGTGTATTTGATTTTATTTCTTCCAGAAAATATTCACTCTGTATGCAGTTTTGTGTTTCAGTAACTATGCCACATTTTCATTTAGCATTAATTCTTCAAGGTTCATCCCAAGTCAATATGGTAGATTTCCTCTCCCCCCCCTGCCCCCGCCGTGTGTGTGTGTGTGTGTGTGTGTGTGTGTGTGTGTGTGTGTGTGTATTCACATGTGCAGAGGCCAGGCCAGAGGTTGGGTATCTTCCTCAATCACTCTTCATCTTATTTTTGAGGTCTCTCACTAAACCTGAAGCTTACTGGGTTTGTCTAGACTCACTGGCCAGCAAGCCCCAGGGGTCCTCTCCCTCCCTTGAACTAGTTTATAGGTGAACACCATTGCTTCCATTTTTGTGGGGGTTTTTTGGTTTGTTTGTTTGTTTTTCTAGGGTTTTTTTTTTTTTTTCTGTTCTGTTTTGTTTTTTAACATGTGCTTTGGGATATTAACTGTGCTTGTATGGCACTGGCTGGGCAATTTCTCCAGCCCATGAAACTCTTCCCTTTTAAGACTGACTACTATTCACACACAGAGAGACCTGTCACGTTTTCTTCATCAGTTCATCCATCAATGGATATTTATAGTTCTCCATATCTTAGGTGTTGCAAATAGTGCTGCAGAGAGAACGCAAACCTTTCTGTGATCTAAATTTCATTTCCTTCCATAAATACCTAGAAATGAGATTTCTGTTCATGGTATTTCTATTTGTATTTTTCTGAGGTGCCTCTCCACTGTTTTCCAAAGCAGCCATATGGCTTTAAGCTCCTGCTGGGGTCTCCACAATCTCATTGACATCGTTATCATTTCTTAAGATAATACCCACCCTGAAAAGTACAAGGTGGTGGCTCATTGTCATTTTTTGATTTGCACTTTCCCTGTTAGTGACATTAAGGATCTTTTCATATACTTTTTTAATCCATTAGGATGCATATATGTATATACATATACAGTCTGTTAAGACTGCTCAGGCTGCCTCATGTCTTTAATCCCAGCACTAGAGAGTTTGAAACCGTCCTGGAACAAAGTGAGTTCCAGCTAGGACTATATAGCTTATGGGTTTTTTGGTTGGTTTGTTTGTTTTTATTTATTTATTTTTTTTGTTTTGTTTTGTTTTTTTTTATTTTTAATAATCTGCTCACTGCTTTAAAGAATTTGTGTTTTTATTTTGTGCACATGAGTGATTTGCCTGCACACATATATGTGTACCACAATATGCACACAGTGTTCACAGAGGCCAGAAAAGGCCATGGAATCCCCCGGAGCTCAAGTTAGAGACAGTGGAGAGCTGCTGTGTGGGTGCTGGGAATCAAACCCAGGTCCTGTGTGAGAGCAGCCAGTGCTGTTACAGTAACCGCTGAGCCCTCTCTCCAGACCAGCTCTGCTCCTTTTATGATTTGATTATTTGGGATATTTATTAGTGGGCGGGCGGTCTTCCTTGTGTGTTGTGGGTATTAGTCCCTGATCTGATACATGGTTGAGAACATCCCTTCCCATCTCACAGGCAGCCCTTTCCCCTTGCTGATCACTTCCTATATTGAAAGCGTCTCCATTTGCCACAGCTTCTGTTGTCTGCACTTGTACTCAAGCCCAAGAAATCTGCTGACACAGGCATCCATCGTGAGGCCCCGACGCAATCTTTTCAAGGGTTGTACAGCGCCAGGGCTCATGTTAAAAGTTTGCAGTCTGCTCTGCGCGGCGTTTTGTAGGGAGAAGGTAGTGCCTGATTTTGGTTTTGCACATGTGGACACCCAATTTTCTCAGCACTCTTTGCTAAAGAGATCATTCTTTCTCAACTGTATTATTGGCTCACTTATCTAACTGAACATGACAGTAGCCGCTCATTTCTGTGCCCTGTGTGCGGTCCCTTTGGTCTGTAAGTCTGTCTTTATGTCAATAGCATGCTGATTTTGTTACTTTAAATTTGTAAAGCTTCTAGCTTTTTCTTTCTCAAAAGTATTTTCATTATGCAGAGTCCTTTGTGGTCCTAATGGAATTTAGCTTCCTTCCATTCTTTCTTTCTTTCTTTCTTTCTTTCTTTCTTTCTTTCTTTCTTTCTTTCTTTCTTGTTGTATAGGCCAATGCCACATGGACTTTGAGGATGATACTGACTTTACAAATTGCTTTGGGTAATATAGATGCTTTAACAGTACTTAGACTTTTCTGATCCAAAGGCATGAGATGTCTTTGTGTGTGCGGAGCCCTCGTAACACCTCATCAATGTTTTATACTTTTGAGCATACAGGTCTCCTGTCTCCTTAGTTACATTCTTTTCTACATAGTTTGTTCTCTTTGAAATTGATGGAAATGGGGATTCCTTTACTTTCCTTTGGGAAGGTATGTTCAGTACAAGAAAATACAATCGATTTTTACAAGGTAGTAACCGACATTTTAACACTAGGAAGGCTTCTAACTGAAAAAAAACACGGGGCATATTTTGACTTCTTTGTGTCTCTTTTGTATTCTGAAGCTTCCTTGAATTTACCATTTGATCGTTTGTTCTGTCGTGTTCGGGGTCTCTAGGGCATCCACACATGAGCTCATGCCCTGTGCAAGCAGATGCCTTTTTTAGATGCCTAGAGTTCCTTTTCTGTAACTGCTCTGTTTACCTTTGTTTTTGAATGAGTCTACCTTTCCAACGCCTTTTATTTTATTTTTTAAGAAAAAAAAAAAAACTCTTAAAAAAATCCTTCCGATGTTATAAAGACAGTGCTTCTTGGTCTCTAACGAGGTAGCTGCTGCCTTGGTTCCTGTGAGTCAGGAATCTTTGCTCTGGGTGTTCCATCCATTCTATCATTTATTTTCAGAAATCTGACAAAGTGTGCTTGAGGCCATTCTCTGTGCCCACAGCAACTGAGATTTGTCGAGAGCCTTAGAACTTGTGAACCTGGTTAGGGGAGAGAGATCTTTATTACTTCTCCAGGTTTTTTTCTTTTCTTCTCATCTTGGCTGCCAGTGGCATGCCTGTAGACAGGTGCCCTGGGGCCCATAGGCACTCTTCTCTTCTCTTTGAGTTTAAGTTTTTCCTCTGTGTATTTCAGCATGTCTTCTTTCTAGAACCTGCCTGTTCATCTGCTGTTTCCTGGGGTTTACCATCTTCCATTAATACCCTTCAGTGTGTTTTCATCTTTAAGTATTGTGTTTCTGCCTCCACATTCTACTTTGTTCTACATTCCATTTTTCTCCTGATTATGTTTTTGTTTGTTGATGCCCTTTCACATATTTATAAGAGTGCTTTAAGACCCTTATATGCTAATTCCGTCAAATCTCTCATCTAAAAATCCATTCCTAAGGGCTAGAGAGATGGCTCAGTGGTAAGAGCACTGGCCACTCTTCCAGAGGTCCTGAGTTCAATTCCCAGCAACCACCACATCATGGCTCACAACTATCTATAATGGGATCTGATATCCTCTTCTGTCATGCAGGCACACACACAAATAGAGCACCCATATATGTAAATTACACAAATAAATCTTTAAAAAATAAATTCCATCCCTAATAATTTTTCTTCTGGTTATAGATTATATTTTTCCAGACTCTGAATGCTTGGAAATTTCTCATTTTGTGAGAAATACTGTGAACTGCATGGTGTGGATTGCTGGATTTTGTTGTATTCTTCCAAAGAATGCACCATTGTCTTGGCATGTGGCTAAGTTCCTAACAGTGTGAGTTCTCCTCCAGAGACTCTCTTTGAAGTTTGATCAAGAAAAAAAAAAAAAAAGAAAAAAAAAAAAAAAAAGAAAAAGAAAGAAAGAAAGAAAGAAAAGCCAGAATGAATCTACAATGGAAAAAAAAAAAACTTTTCTCAATGTCCTGTGCATTACAATGTTTTCCCACTCTGGCTGGAGGCCTGAAAATTGGTCCAATTTTGGGTAACTTCTCGCCTAGTTTCTAGCAATTATTTCCTCGACCTTGGGGAATTGTGTCTACACACAAAGACACATCAGAACTTGAGGAAACCCCTCTGCGGTTGTCTGGAGTTTCTGTTTCAGGTGCTAACAATTCTATGAGCTTTCTGCTTCCTGAACCCTGCCCTCAGTCTCCAGAGCTTGTTGAGAATGCCATCCTTGGGTGGGTTCCCTACTTTCAGTTTGCAGCCTCACCATCCCCAATAAATAAGCTGGGTTAATTGTGAGACTCAAGCAGCCTGTTTCTCTTCCCTTTGGGTATCACCACCTTGTACTGCCTAGTGTCCAGTGTGTTCAATCCTTGCATGAAGGAAGGCAGTGACCAAGGCAGCTGCTAAGTATCCTACATGCACGCTCATTCTAGCTTGCTGAAACAGACACGATTATCATTAGGGGAAGGAGCCTACAGAAATTAAAATGTTCACATGAATTTGCATACTTGTGTAGGGCAAAGCAGTTTCCTCCAGGCTTGGCGTGATCATGGTCCCTTAGCTATGACAAAGATTTAAGCGGAACAACACGTGGCAGCCAAATCTGTAAGAAAGGCAATACAGCTATCAATGCTCCCCAACAGGTAGGGAGGGTCACAGGACACTCCTTTGGGATTCCAGATAGCCATCACTCCCTCCTGCCCTTCGGCTTCATGGGATCGTAGAGATGCTAGAGTTTACAGCAGGTGGAGGGTTAATGAAGGTTCTGTGATGCATCTTGCCTATGCTGTGGGAGGGCTTTGCAGTGATGCAGCTGTTTCTTCTTAGTTACTTCCACTCCTTTAAGTAACACCTCAGTCTAGCTTCCTGTCTGCAAACACCACAAGCTCATAGACTCACCAAGCTGAACTGGAATGCGGTGGTTACATTGGTCAGTCATCAATGCTCTGTCTGGGTCAGACAGGTTGTTTATGACCCTGGGAGAAACCACACAACAACCTGTTAAGTGATAGATCTGGGATTTGAACCTAGAAAATCTGCTGCCCACTTTTGCATGATGAATATATATGTGTGTGTGTGTATATATATATACATATATATATATATATATCAAGAGACCCCAGACTTGACTCCCTCTCCTCCAGGACTATCTCTCTCTCATCCTCTTAGGTCAAGGCCCTTCCAACAGTGAGAAGAGTCTCACAGTTCATAGTGCCCCTAATTTATATTTTAGCTCCATTTCTCTTATGAATATATTACAAATTAAAACTTAAAGCACACCAAGACAGTTGAAAAAGACATGTAGACACACTCTCTAAGGAAGAAGAAGGCAAAAAGCTATGGGCTATATAAATATAAGTTATTTTCATAACTACTTGGTGGTTTACATTCTGAGGCAATCAGCACAAACTAGGTGTGAGCTAGTAGGTTAATGTTTTACAAATACTAGGAGACACCATTGCAAAGGTAGAAAAGAAGGTGAGGCATACTTCCAATATAGAAGAACAGCCCCTTGGACTGACCTTGGCAACATTGGCACTACCAAAGAATGATGCGCTCAATTTCCCCAGCAAGGAGAGTCAGCACTTTGCAGGACAGACAGTGATTGTCAAGAGAGCAAATCTGAGAGGACGCTGTGCAATTAGAGAGGCTGCTATAGAGGCGAGAAAGTCATGGCTCTGAGAATTAAAAAAAAAAAAAAAAAAAAAAAGAAGAAGAAGAAGCAAGAGCTGCCTGCACAGGATGATGACACTCTTCTAACAGAAGGCAAGAGACCCAAGACTCGACTTTCTGTTCCCCTCCAGGACCACCTATCCATCACCCTCTTAGATTGCATCCCTCTGGCAGTAAAAAGGGTCCTCGCAGTTCATCACATCCTTGCCTTTGCCTCTCCACACATCACTCTTACACTCTCAAATGTCAAGGGCTCCGG
Organism: Acomys russatus; assembly: GCF_903995435.1. Taxonomy (NCBI): domain Eukaryota; kingdom Metazoa; phylum Chordata; class Mammalia; order Rodentia; family Muridae; genus Acomys; species Acomys russatus. The sequence continues at coordinate 53,481,858 of NC_067149.1, read as the reverse complement.
GGTGTAAGTGCCATTTTGAGTAGTAAATGTTTATCACGTCTCTTTCTAGTCTTAATGAAGAAGGCCCTCGGTGTCTTGGCTATCTGTGGTTGATTTATTTGTTGACTCAGTTTCTCCTCGCTGAGCTGCTCAGCTAGATAAACTCTGTGCTGACCACTTGCTCACCTGGAAATCATGTGGCCTTCTGAGTACTTCCCCCCAGTGGCCTTTCTGTGGCCTTGTCATGCTTAATCAATGTCCCAGGGGCTGGCTATCTTTTATAACTTCACTCAGAGAGCTGTGTTGGCCCAACCCTTTCTTTCTTTTTTTTCTTTCTTTTCTTTCTTTTTTTCTTTCTTTCATGTGGTTGCTTCTATTAGTCAGTGTGTGTGTGTGTGTGTGTGTGTGTGTGTGTGTGTGTGTATTAACATTTGGGCTCTTATCCATCCTTGGATTGAAAAATGAATTTTCTGCTTGTGACAGCTAGCCATTTGCCATCTTTCTGCTCCAAACCCACCGTCTTTGTTTGCTTTATAATGTCAAGGCTGACTCTACACACCTAGTGTCTAAAGACTAAAGAGTCTAAAGTCTAAAGACTCTAAGGCTGACTCAAAGACTCTCCTTGGCCAGCTGGCTCAGTTCTGGGATGTACCAATAGGAGGGTGTGCACAGGACAGAGCAGCGCTGGAAAAAGAAGAGGGCTTTCTCTGGTTTTCAGTTTCCTGTGCTGTGGTGAGGCCATCAGCAAGCAGTTATCCCAGCCATCTTGTGCAACAGTGGCAGGCTTCCCTGAGCTGCTTAGCTGGGGCAGCCTCTCCAGCCAGGGTCCTTGGTACTAGTAGGTTGGGCCATGTGCTCCTGTGACAACTGGGAAGTCTCCTTGTAACTGTGAAGGGACAAGGCTTCCAAGTGCCTTCCTGTTAGTGTCCTTTAGGTGTCTGCTGGTGGCCATTTCAGTCATGAATGATATGTCTGCTCTTAGTTACTTTTTCCCCCTTTTCTTAGGTAAGGAGACTTTGTGTAAATGTTGTCAACATCTCTTTATTTTAACTTTCTCCCTCAGTTAAAATTCTTTTGTTGTTTGTCTCTTCTCTGGATTCTGGCTGATCCAACACTTCAGGAGAGTTTGCTCTTAGATTTTTATTTTTGAACCATATTACAAGAATAGAGAAAAATGGTGAGTTTTTTTTAAAAATCAGTGTTTGTGTGTCTGTGTGTCTGTGTGTCAGTCCCTGCTACTGAGCCAGGCTTAAAGGTAGCAGTGTGGCAAAATGGGCCAGAGCACAGAATCTGAAGTTGCTTGGCTCTGTGATGTCTAGCTGTGTGCTTTGCAGCAGCTGTCCCCGGGTCTCCATGCCCTCACCTATGAAATGGGGATACACAGGGTTTCCAAAGGAACTGCTGCATCCTCTGGTAAGTCTGAATTTCATACAAACAGCAAATCCTTTTTAGGCTCCTGATGGCTCAAGTGACATATGGGCACCCATCCTCACCTGTATTTGCCAAGCCTGGGAACTCAAATGTGACGTCATAAAAGGTTAAATGAGTTAGCTTGTGTGCAGGGCTTGGAGCAAATGTAAATTACACAGTAGTTAGTAATGCTTTAGTATTTGGCAGTACCTGTGATAGGACTCTGGGCTACATGCATGCTCCACTACACCACTGAGCTGGGCTTCAGGTCATCCCTCTGATGCTACAGATCATCCCTCTGTTTGATGCTGCAGGTCATCCCTCTGTCTGATGCTACAGTGTGCTATCACCCCCCCCCCCATCCACTCCTCCCCTGTTTCTTTTCAAAAAAGGGCAATTCTCCCAGGGATATCAATCACTCATGGCATCTCAAGTTGCAATAAGACTAGGCACCTCCCTCATATTAAGGCTGGACAAAGAAACCCAGTAAGGGAGGAAAGAGTTTCAAACTGGAGGGAGAGAGAGAGTTCCAAAAGCAGGCAAAAGAGTCAGAGACAGCCCCTGTCCCCATTGTTAGGAGTCCCACAAGAAGACCAAGCTACACAACCATTCATATATGCAGGCCCATGCTTCTTGGTTGTCGGTTCAGGCTCTGTGAGGCCCTATGAGCCCAGGTGGGTTGACTCTGTGGGTGTTCTTGTGGCTCCTACTATCCTTTCTCCTTCTCTTCCACAGGATTCACTGAGCTTTGCCTAATGTTTGGCACTGAGTCTCTGCATCTGTTTCCATCAGTTGCTGGATGGGAGCCTCTCTGGTGATGATTATGCTAGGCTCCTGTCTACGAGTATAGCAGAATGTCATTAGAAATCATTTCATTTACTTTTTTTTTCCAGGCATGTTTGGTCCTATCCTAGGTCACTGGTGAATCCAGCCTCTGGTCTTTGGTCCTCCAGGCATGTGTCAGGCATGTGCTTCCTCTTGTGGCATGGATTTCAAGCATACCAGTCATACCAAGCATTAGCCATTTTTCTTGGGGGTGGGGGGAGGCGGCACCTTTACCCCAGCACATTTTTCAGGCAGGACAAATTGTAGGTAGAAGGTTTTGCATCTGGGTTAGCATTCCAATTCCTCCACTGGAAGGCTTGCCTGGTTATGGGAGATGGTCTGTTCAGGTTCTGTATCCCCCATTAGCTAGGGTCACCTTCATAGATTCCTGGGGAGTTCCCATTGACCTAGGCTTCTACCTCGCCCCTGTAATGCTCCCAACTCCAGTGTCTCTCTCAGTATTCCCCACTTCAACTTGATCCCTCCTGTTTCCATCCCCACCCCACCTCCAGTCAACCCATGATATCTATTCTATTTTACCTGCCCAAGGAGATTCACGAGTGTGTGTGTGTGTGTGTGTGTGTGTGTGTGTGTGTGTGTGTGTGTGTTCCACCTCAGCCCTCCTTGTTACTTGGCTTCTCCGGATCATAATGTGATTATCCTTTACTTTAGAACTAGGCTCCACTTATAAGTGAGTACATACCATGTTTGTCTTTCTAGGTCTGGCTTACCTGGCTCAAGATGATTTTTTTTTTTTCTAGTTCCATCCATTTGACAAATGGGCATTCTTACCACACTTATTGACTCATCTGCTGGATACAATTAGGAAAAGTGGGGATTAAATGTTGAGAAGGGGCTTGGGGAAATGGCTCAGTCGTGCAACCAGAGAAGCTGAGTCTGAATGCCCAGCTTTCCCGTAAAAGCCAGGCATGGCAGCGCACATCTGCAGCTCTGCTGCTGCTGCTGGAGGTGGAGATTGGTGGAGGCTGGGGGCTCACTAGCCAGCCAGTCTACAGAAATGCCACGCCCCAGGTTCCCTGGGAGACCCAGAAGAAGACACTGAGTGTTGACTTCTGGCTTCCACGTATGCATAAGCACACACACACACACACACACACACACACACACACACAGAGAGAGAGAGAGACAGAGACAGAGACAGAGACAGAGACAGAGAGATTCAGAGACACAGAGAGAGACACACACACATGCATACACCACACACACACAAAAGTGGAGAAGCATTCTTTCTCTTCTAGAGGGCCTTAGAGGTTCAAGAAAGACTTGTGTATAGATGAAGAATGGTACAGTTACATGATAGTAAACTGTGAGATGGGCCAATTTTCTCCTTTTCTTTCTTGAACTTTCAGGCATTGAAATGTGCCTGACATTGGGTGATATTGAAAATTCTAGACATGACACCTATAGGAAGGCAAAAGGAACCAGGAAGCTGAAAGCCCTGTGGGATGGGAGAAGCAAAGCATTGCATAGTTTAGGGGAAAATGAGTATAAACATTTTTTTCTTTAAAGTTTGATCCCACAGGTGTGAACATGTGCATGCAGACACGTGATATAAGAGACACACTGGAGTGAAGGTGTGTAACATGTCTGATATTTAGGGGCCAACCAGTCATATCCTCTCTGATTAACACAGACTCAAGTTTTCTCTGGTTTCTATGGATCCACGCACAGTCTGACTATTAACGCTTGGAAACTCGTGATGGAAGACACAGGGACCGACGGGTCAGCATCTGAGGCAGGCACAAGTAGGTGAAATCAGAGAGTGGAGTCACAGTTGGATTCTCAGTTCTTAAATTACCCCCAGCAGTAGGAGGAGCCAACAAACCTGAAGGGTCTTGAGCACAAGCTATAGTGAGCTCAGAGCTAACTGAAGGCATACTGCGCCCCCTAGTGAGTGCAATGGTGAGTTTACAAGTAGGATTAGCACATACGAGCTAGGGAGCCAGGCACATGCCTTGGTCTTCCCCATGACCCACTCCCAGGCATTTAGCTCCTTCTTAATACACAGGACTGCACATGTACATGCCTAAACAGTGTTACAAGAACCACACACAAAACACCTTAGTCCTTCCTTCCTTGCCAATCCTTTTAACCAGGTGCCATTTTCTTTCCAGAAATTGGTCCCTTCTTTCAGCTCTGCTGGTAATGATGCCACAATGGGCTATGTCCTGAGCATTGATTGCATGTGAGTCCATGTATCCATAATCACAGCAGCTTGGGAGACAGCATCACTTGACTGATGAGGACACTAAGATACTGAAGCCCAGACTGCCTGGCTTGGGTCCAGATTCCTAACCAGGACGCCCAGAGCACTGGCCTTATCCTGGAAGACTGTCAGTATCTGATGAATGTATGTCCCAAGTTGGTTATCTTTGCAAAGCAGGTGCTCCAAGTTCCAGTGGCTCCTGCCACATTAGCTCTTAACCATGTGGGATGGTTGTGTCAGCAAAGGTAAGAGAGACAAAGACCAAAACAAGCTATCTGAAGCCTGAGGAGTCCCCTTCCCCTCACATCTCTTTGACTAAGCTAGAGAAAAGAATGCCAGGTGGTGGTGGCGCATGCCTTTAGTCCCAGCACTCAGGAGGCAGAGGCAGGCAGATCTCTGTGAGTTCGAGGCCAGCCTGGTCTACAAAGAGAGTCCAAGATAGTCAAGGCTATGCAGAGAAACCCTGTCTCAAAAAAAAAAAAAAAAAAAAAAAAGAATTCCAAGATGACCCAGGGTGAAGCAGAGCCACTAATTTAGACAGAATTAGTGGAAAGGTCCACACATACTCTCATACTCTTCATGGTGGCTATATGTGGTCCTGTGGCCTCCTGTGGTACATTCCCCAGAGGGGGTTTAGAGACTAAGCAAAAAATAGAAAACAAGACAACATAAAATATGTAAAACATATGAGATGGCCTGCTTATTTTTCTTGTTTTTCACTGTATTTTATGTGTATGGGTGTTTTGCCCACATTGTCTGCACCCCGTGCATGCAGTGCCCAAAGAGGCCAGAAGAGATCCTCAGATTCCCTGAAACTGGAACTGCAGATGGCTGTGAGCCACTTGGATGCTGGGAATCAAATCTGGGCCCTTGGGAAGAACATTCAGTGCTCTTAAGCCCTGAGCCATCTCTCCAGCCCCTTACTTGTTTTTCTTATCTTACAGAATTTCCTTTAAGATATCCCTTAAGATATTAAGGAATCGCTAAGGTGGTTCTATGAGGCACACTGGATTTAGGCGAGAGAGAGAGAGAGAGAAGTGAGCACCAACAGAGTAACATTACAAACATTTTGCCTTCAGAAGCACAGTTCCCTTCTTGTTGTCAACATCCTTGTTTGAGATATCATTAGGAAGACACGTTAAAAAAACAAAACCCACATTATCTCTGTAGGCAATGTTGGCTTCATCAGTGGTGCTGCACTCTCAAGAAAGGTAAACTGGGTGCCTTCTCATGCTTCCTTGGTCCTTCTATCCTGCCCTTAGCTGGAAAGGATGCTTAGGGCCACCTAAAATCAGCCTGAATTCCTTTCTCCCACCCCACTGCAGAACAGGCCAGTGCCTGGTGTAAGGAACAATGAGATGATTTTCTCAGGCTTTGTTATAACCAAAATGTCAGCTCATGTTATTCCAAACAAGGAGACGATACACAAATTACAGCCTCCTTTCCCAGTGAATGACGTCACACCTTTAGGGAGAGAGGAACTGACTACTTTCTATAAAAAGAAACCTTGTGTTTGGTGGAAAACAGGAGGCTCACAGGGAGAACTAACTACAGAAGGCCCCTGGGCACTGCGCACTTCATGTTGACGTATTGTCAGGTCTGATCTAGCAGCTAAATACACTAGAGCCTTCGTTCTCTGTGAGCTGGGTCTGATCAAAATCTCCCCACAGGGAGCCAGGGGGTTAATGATTCAAGGTTAGAGCAAACTGCAGTGACAGAAGGGGAAATGGCTTGTCAGACTGCACTGCTGACAGAGAGGTCCCACTCCCAGCTGGCCACACACCAGGCAGAGGATGGAAATGAACTCTCTGAGGAGATGAAAAGCAGTTACAGGGCCCCAAGTGCCACTGAAGCTTCTGGAACCTGGCAATGCTTCACCCTAGTAGACAATGGGGAACACCTTGCACCCTGTAAGCTGTAAGCAGTAGACATGGGCAGCAAGACACCAGGACAGATTTTTTTTTAAAGGTGTGTGTGTGTGTGTGTGTGTGTGTGTGCAGGTGCGTGCATGCGTGTGTGCATATTGGAAATGAAACTGTGGTCCTCTGCACAAGGAGCAAGCTCTCTTAAACACTGAAGCATCTCTCCAGCCCCAGGATTGACTTGACTCCTCACACACCAATTTATGTCTCTTTTATTCCAGGACACAGGGCGTACTGGTCCCTTAGAGGGTCCCGTGCCTGAGCCCTTCTCTCCTGCTCTTCATGTGTGTGTGTATTCCTGTGTGAGAGCAATCACAGGTGCTGGGCTCTGGAGTTGGGAAAGGTACATTTACATCATTATTACCTTTTTGACCTTGGACTTAGCACATTCTAAGCTTCTGTTTGCTTGCTGTGAATGTGTGATGATCTAAATAAAATCCAGTGCATGGCAAGGGTGAGGTAAAATAAAGCGCGAATCTAGAAATTACTATCCCATTATTACAGAATTCATCTTTGGGTGTGATTTTGAAAAAAATAATACATTTCCGGAGAAAGGCAACAGGGTTTCATAACAACAAATATTGGCCCGGGGTACGTCAGTGTCTGAGCTGGGAAAGATCGCATGGATCACCCTGGGCAGAAAGGTGCTCAGAGGTGAAAAAGGAAAGGTGACGTAGGGAGCGCTTGGGCTAACAACTTTCATCCAGATTAAATTCATTCACTCTAAATAACCTTCCTTGTGAGTCTACTGTGTACAAAGTTATGGTGATTGTTAGGGAGATAAGGTATAGATAAGCCACCTTGGGACAAGTCTCTAAAAAGCTTATCTAAGGACAAGCATGGGTGTACTTGGGAGGAGATCATGAGGTACCTTCTGTGTCACACCCACCCTAGCAGGCTGCCTCAGCCCTGCCTTTTTTGGTGCTGAAGATCTCCAAACAATCGCAAGATTTCCTTTTGCCATCAATTCTGTGTCTAAAGCTACAACGGGCATTTCTTTGCGGAGTCCAACTAAAACATCGTGAGTAGGAAAGTGGTCCTCTATCACCTGTTTATCTGTGATTTCCCGTGTTTTCTATAGCTTACAGCCAGCTACAGTAATAAAAATATTAAAATGGAATATTTGGAAAAGAAATCAAATCTTTCAGAAATAATTCGTGAGTTTTAAAGTGTCAACATTCCTGAAGTGGCCAGCAAAACCTTACAGTGCCCTGCTCTACCTGGGATGTGTGAGTGCATTCCCATCATATGTATGCTGCCTACACTTACGTCACTTGGTAGCTGTCCTGACTCACAGGACAGTAATTTGGGGTCAAGTAATTTTTAGCCAACACTGGCTTGGAACTTACCATGTAGTTGAGGATGAACTTGAACTCTTTTTTTTTTTTTTTTCCCGGTTTTTCAAGACAGTGTGTTAGCTTTTGGCTGGCCTGGACTTGCTTAGACCAGGCTGGCCTCAAACTCACAGCAATCCTCCTGCCTCTGCCTCCCAAGTGCTGGAATTAAAGGCATGCGCCACCACACCCGGTGTGAATTTGAACACTTGTTCCTTCCATCTCTATCTTCCAAGTGCTGGGATTACAGGTGTGCACTACCACACCCAGCTTTGTTCAAATGACTTTTATATTTCAATAATAGTGACCCCAAAGTTTAGGCAAAGAGAAGCCGTAAGATGCTTCAAGGAAAAGGTGGAAGGCTCCAGGTGTTTTAGAGGGAAGAGGAGAAATGATCATAAAAGGCAAAGTTAGTGCATTTGGGGACTTTCCCAGAATCATGAACTAGCCTTGCCTTTTGGCTTCTGTACCTCTGCTTATTGCTCACTGATCTTGGTAACTGAAGTGTGTCTACCGGAATATGGATTTTATGTATAAAAAGCCAAGAATGGTTAAGCCAAGAACACAGTTTTGGCAAGTCTCCTGAGTAACCCCCTGGCCGGGGAATAAAGACTTCCTATTGGCTTTAAGAGCCCATGTGTTCTCTGAAGGAGTTACCTCGCAGCCATCTCTCTACCCCGGAGGCTATTCTGTCTCTTTTGAGCTCTAGAAGCCTTGACTGCCAAGAAAATTGGATGCAGCCTTCCTTTTCATGGCCAATGAGCTCCTGTGAGAATGTGGTATCAGCAAGGACAGAAAACATTGCCTCTGGCCACAGGTGTGAGATCAGGATAGCAGCAAGTAGGTGGCCAGTGGTTTTCTCCCAAGAATAGTAAACAGACCATGCTATAACACGCCCCAGCCAATAGTCTATTTCTATTAAAACCCACAGAATTGGTGCCTAAGAGGGAGAAATCCATCATCCCCCTCACATGTAGCCAACCACCTTCTTAGGGAGGACTGGTGACAAAAGGAGAAATAGAGAGAAATCAAGACTCCATCTTAGTTTAGTGCTAATTGGACTCAAAGACATGCTTTTTGTTTTCTACATATGATTGAGCGCTGGCATCCTGGGACACTTTCTGTCCAGGAAGACTGTTCTTCCTGGTGCTGATTCCCGGAGAAGCAAAGGCTTCCCTGAGCTTCACTTCCGTGCACAAACTGACAAATGCCACGGCCACATATTAATTACCCCCTTAAACTGCCATCCATACAGTAGTCAATACTCCTCCTGTCTAAAATCAGCACAGGACCAGAGACCAAACACCACAGGCCACTTTCCTACCCCAGAGCCTGAACGAAATCCAAACAACCCAATCCTACACTTGCTCAGAGTTCTAAACTTGTCCCTCTCACGTGTACCAACCATCCCTTCTGTCCCCAGAAAGCCCCGATAAAGGCCACAAATCCGCATGCATGGCACCCTCTTCTTTGTGTCCTCCTTTAAATGAAAGAAAGCCAGCAGAGTGGACCCATTCTCAAAAACCCTTATATGGTAGCACAGCTTTAACCTTAGGTGCCACCTCTGTCACTGTTGCCTTACTCATTGAGCTTTTGACACATGGACTTTAGAGGAAACAATCCAGCTATAGCACTGAGCAACTGAGCAAAACCTTGCACCTCTTAAATAACAAATATAATGTCTTGGGTGATCATCATTTTAATCTATAATATATTTTTGGAAAATAATACCTGTTTCTGGGGTAGTGATTTCAAAGCAAGAAATGCTCTACTGTCAGAAATAGTGGCACATGCCTTTAATGCCTGCACTCAAGCTAAGAAGTCTTTTGTTTTGTTTTGTTTTGTGTTTTGTTTTTGTTTGTTTTTTGTTTTTCGAGACAGGGTCTCTCTATGTAGCCTTGGCTGTCCTGGACTCACTTTGTAGACCAGGCTGGCCTCGAACTCACAGTGATCTGCCTGCCTCTGCCTCCGGAAGGCTGGACTAAAGGTGTGCGCCACCATGCCTGGCATAATCTCTGTACTCAGGAGACAGAGGCAGGAGGAGCTCTGAGTTCAAGGAGAGCCTGGTCTACACAGTGAGTTCCAGGACAACCAGGGCTACAAAGATAAATTCTGAAAAAGAAAGAAAGGAAGGAAGGAAGGAGAGATAAAAAGGAAGACAAATGCTCTACTTTTAAAAATATTGACCATTAAGCATCCTTGCATTTTAACACACTTCCCTCCTAGAAGCCCACTGTCTTTTTCCTTTTCTTTTAAAAATATTTATTATGATTTTTTCACATTACATCCCGATCGTTATCCCCTTCCTCTTCCCATTCCCACCCTCCCTCCGTCCCTCCCTCTTCTGCCCTATTCCCCTCCCCTAGACGTCTAATTTGGGGGTTCCCTCCTCCCCCACTGTCTGGCCTCAGCCTATCAAGTCTCATCAGGATACCCTGCATCCCTTTCCTCTGTGTGCCTGCAAGGCTTTCCTGCCAAGGGGCAGTTCATAGCATCTTTATTCATAACAGCCAGAATCTGGAAACAACCTAGATGGCCCTCAACCGTAGAATGGATAAAGAAACCGTGGTACATTTACACAATGGAATACTTTTCAGCTAGTAAAAACAAGAAAATCTTGAAATTTCCAGGCAAATGGATGCAACTAGAAATGATCATCCTGAGTGAGGTAACCCAGACCCAGAAAGACACACAGGGTATATACTCATTTATAAGAGGACATAGATGTCCTCTGAATGACTCTACCCAGCAGGGGATCCGGACAGATGCTAGAACTTGAAGCTGGAGTTTGAGTGGATCGCTGAGAGTTGTATGGAAGAGTGGGGGCATGGAAGGATCAGGAGGGGTCAGGAGCTCCACAGGGAGACCATCAAGGCCTGCAGATCTGGACACAGGGGGCCTGCACAAACTCATGCACCAGCCAAGGACAAAGCGTGCAGAGAGCCTACACTCACTGTTCAGATGTAGCCAATGGACAGCTAATTCTCCACAGGTGCAGAGCAGTGGGTGGGGGATGGGCAGGGGGAGAGCAGGGGGAGGGGGAAACTGACGCTGAACCTCTAACATCCACTCTGGTTCCCACAAAGCCCATGGTCTTACGAACATCAGCCCTTCAAGCAGTATTCAGGTCACTGACTGGTGTTATGCAGACATGTAGATCTCTTCTGTCTTCAAGAACTCCATGAAAATAAACGACTTGTTGAGGACGAAGAATGTTTACATGACATGTGAAATGATCATTCTTTCGCTGTCATCAAAACAGAGAATGTCTGTGGGTGCCATGTATCTCAGGTTGCCAGAACTCCCATCTTCCTCTTTTGCTTGGCTTTCTTACTTTTCACATTGTCGAAGCTTCATCCCCTCTGAGGCTCTTTCCACGTACTTGGCCTATAAGATGAAGGCACTCTACTCCGATCCATTTGTCTTCTCTGGCAAGATTGTCTGTTTGTACCATGCTTGTCTCCAGAGCCCAAACAGACACGAGAACCTTCTCAAGTAGAAAATCCCATTCTGTAGATGAGGAGACAGTATCCTAGGTTACAGGTCTTGGTTGAAATCATACGCAGAGTACAAGGGAATTCAGACTGAACTGATGAGTAAGCGGTCAAAATCAGGGCAAAAATGCTCATTATGGCCTGAATATCAGTGTCCATCCCAATTTCCTATGTTGAAAATCTACTTCCCCATGAGGTAGATACTTGAGGGAGATCGTGAGGTTGCGAAGATTATTCACAAATGACATTAGTGTCCTTAAGGGAGACAGAGGCTTGTCTGAGCTTTCTAGTAGGGATGACCTGGGTGCAGAACCTCCTCTCTCTTCCCCTCCCCTCTCTTTCCCTCCCCTTTCCTCCCCTCCCCTCTCTTCCCCTCCCTTTTCCTCCCCTCCCCTCTCTTCCCCTCCCCTTTCCTCCCCTCCCCTCCTTTCCACATCTCTCCTCCTCCTGTATCCTCTCTTCCCGTTCCTTATCTTCCCATCTTATCCCCTCTCCCCCCTTCTCTCCTCCCCTACCCTTCCAGCTCCTTGAACTTGCATTTCTCAGCCTCCATAACCACGAAGAATAGATTTCTATTGTTTAAGCCACTCAATACAGAGAGCGCTCTGTGACAACAGCTCAAACCAAAGCACCAAGTCTATCAAACAGTGGAAAGATAGATCAATCTTTTTGGTTTGGGGGGGGTGAAACCCCATGCTTTTGCACATGCGAAGCAAACACTACCGCTGACCTTGACGTCCTGGATATAATCCTTTACGAGGCTTTCAGCCCGGGTGTCTTGTAATATACTGTAATAGAATAAAATAACCTTTCAATGACACTTTCAGGTAGTTCTTGGTTAGCCTGATCCCAAATGCAGGGCATTTCCCAATGTCTTCTCTCTATTTGCCCAGGGGTGCGAGTGCTTTTATTTCCTATTTGGTGTGCCCCTTTTTGGATGACACAAAGGCATGGAAGATGACAGAAGGCAAAACAACAAAATTAAGATGAAAAAGTATTCCTGGAAGATGGAATCTGAGTTAATCCAAAGCAGGTAAAATTTAATAAGAATACTCCCTCTCTTCCCCCGTGGAAGGAATTTGGACCTTTTGTTACATGTAGTTTGAGCCCTGCGTTTTCCCTAACAGTATGCCATGAGCATACCCCACGACACCAAGTATTCTACAGAAAGAGCACCATCTTGTTTCAATTTTATATGCATTACTGTGAGGTGTCAAGTCCCCTGTAACTGGTGTTACAGACCATTGTGAGCTGCCATATGGGTGCTGGGAATTGAACCCAGGTCCTCTGAAAGAGCAGCCAGGAGTCTTAACCACTGAGTCATCTCCCCAACCCCCTAGACAAATCAGTTTCATAAACACATAAGACTGTGTCATAAATGGATTATAAGATACTTAACACTTCCCTATTTAGGGGATGGTGTGTTTTCAGTTACTCACCCATGTGCTTTACTACAATAATCATTCTTTTGTGTAAACAAAAATAAATTTGAGCCAATGTAAAAGCCTTTTCCACATTACCATTGAAAACGATTGTTCTTGTTCCAGCCTCCCTTGTTTGTTTTCCACATGAGCCCAGGACAGGATCCCCACAGCAGTTTCTTTTTTCCCAGGAAGCAACGTCAATGACAACTTCTGCTGTTTTGACTACACATTTGGGGACATTGTCTCACAATCCAAATGCCTCTGAAGAGATGGCTTAGCTGTTAAAGGCTGAGGTCCACATGGACACAGTGGGAGCAGTCCTAAGTGTGTCCCTTCTGGCATCATCCTCAGATTAGAATGGAGTAGACTTCTCCAATTCATCTGCCAAGAGAGGGGACCAATGTCCTCTAAAACCACCCAGGAGGCTACTCTGTAGGCGCCCTCCATTACTGTCACTAAATCCTTTAGGTTTGTGTATTTTGCACATGTGTGTTTTGTCTGCTCTCCATTTTTATGGCCCAAGTTTGATCATGAACCAGAATGACTATGAATGCTAGCCTCTTCGCAGGGTTAATATCTTATTCCCACCGTGAATCACCAAAGGAGTAAAGGGGGCAGAAACCGGCAATTTACATCTGAAACGGACCATGAAGTCCACCCCTCATCTCGGAACCAGGGCTCAAAACAAGGGTGTGGGGCTGGCAGCTGACAGAAGAGAGAGTGTTAGATTCCAAGTTGATCTAGGTATTTGTAAAACCAGCGCTGTAAATGTGGGTGTCTGAGGCACTGGATAGCTGTCAGAGAGACACAGCCCAGGCAGACTATCTAGAACAGAGACATTAAGACACTGAACTGAGGCCAGTTGTGGTGGCGCATGCCTGTGATCCCAGCACTCAGGAGGCAGAGGCAGGCGGATCGCTGTGAGTTCGAGGCCAGCCTGGTCTACAAAAAGACCAGCACAGCCAAGGCTACACAGAGAAAGCCTGTCTTGGAAAACCAAAAAAAAAAAAGAAGTGGGCCCTGGGGGGACACGGGGGGAAGACAAGACACTGGCCTCCTGTCACTTCTGGCAGTGTGAAGATGTAAAGGCTGTCCATGATGTCCATATCCGTGACCCTGCCTGCCTGCTGTCCACTCTCTGGAATGGGTGAGACTGGGATACACATATATACCTGGATATTGGGGTTAAGGACACTAAGGACCCTGAAGGACAATTCTGGTCAGGTTTCTACTGCCTGACCTTTTCCTGGCTTAGCATTTCTCTCTCGTGTCCCCAATATCCACACTGTCTTAGGGAGCAGACGGTTGGGAGATCTGACACTGCAGCTTCTCCAGAACACCTGGGCCTTTTACCATGGCTCTACTGAGGCCCTGTTCTTGAGAGAGCCCAACTACATTCTGAGCAGCTGCTAAATGTCAGAGCCTGTTCCAGGGGTTCCCAGCCCCAGGATCTCCCCCCCACCCACCCACCCAACAGCACTAAAGGGTAAGGGAGCAGCAGTTCTGGGAATCAGGTCAGCATCTGCACAGCTGGTAAGTCGTTAGTCAGAGTCTGCAACTCGGGTGGTCTGACATATGCCACTGGCTGCCTCTTCTAACACAGACTGTTATGAAGTGTAGGCACCATAGCTACAGAGCAACAAAGGAGCAACCCAAGTAAGACCACAGCAAGAGGAATAAAGATACATGAAGGGGAAGGGCTTAATGGCCGGTTCTGATTGGTGAAGCATCACTCGGCATTTCACAGGCCTTCATCGTGGTAAGTTACCTGATCTTGCCTCCATTTTTGTAGGAACAATACACACATTATAGCTACAAACACTTTAGCTTGCCCAGGTTCAACACCTCAGGCCTTGGGAGAAGCTTGATCAGAAATAAATGTGGGAGGTTGTTGGCATACCACAGGCTCCACATTTAAGCTAATCTCTTGTTATTGTTGTTGCTGTTGTTTGTTTGTTTTTCAAGACCAGGTTTCTCCGTGTAATAGCCCTGGCTGTCCTGGAGTCAGTTTGTAGACCAGGCTGGCCTCGAACTCACAGAGATCTGCCTGCCTCTGATTCATGTGAGTGCAGGGATTAAAGGAGTGTGCCACCATACCACCTGGCTAAGCTAATCGGTTCAGATGCATCTTTGGAAAAGAGCCTGGACCGGTCCACCTGAGTGCCCAGGTGCTCTGAGCTGCCGAGTGGGAAGCTGAGAGTCTGGTTATCTTTTTTGCATTGAGAGGGTAGTAAAGCTTGTGGGCTCTTTAGACAAAGGGTGAAACACTCAGTCAAGGAGAGTACCACAAGCAGCGCTGGGAAAAGACTGAGGGATTAAGGCTGAGGGGAGGGAGTAAGGTTTTTTGGGACTCACAGATAACATCCAGTGTTCACTGGCTCAGAAAGTGCCAGGAACATTCCTCGGGGTTCCATCACATCTCACCCGAGAAAAACACACAAGTGAACTCATTATTTACTCTGTGAGGTGGTTTATGAAAACTCAGCTGGCCAGAGTGACCACTAGGAGGCTGGCTTTTTATTAGGGCAGGTCACGTCCCCAAGTAGCTGCTAGAAATGGGACAAGCACACTACTGAGCCCAAGCAAACAGAGCTCTGTGGCTTAACGGAGGGAGACTGACTAGATGACTTCTGAAGAGTCCGTCCACTTTCCCTAAAGTGTAGAGATGAAAGTGGATTTTTCCCCATGCCCTCTCGCCACCCACTTCCAATATCTGTCTTATCTCCCCTTCTCAGTGAGAGTCAAGCATCCTCCCTTGGGCCCTCCTTATGGTTAAGCTTCTTAGGGTCTGTGGATTATAGAATGGCTATCCTCTACTTTATGGCTAAACTTCACTTATAAATGAATACATACCACGTACTCATTTTTCTGGGTCTGAGTTACCTCACTCAGGATAATATTTTCTAGTTCCACCCATTTGGCTGCAAATTTCATGCTTCTCCTGTTTTGGGTTAGCTGAGTAGTATTCCGCTGTGGGGAAATGAGGTTGGGGATCAGGTGGATGTGGGGAGAGTGGGTAGGGGAGAGGTGAGAGGACAGGGAGAGAGAAGGGAAACCAATGGGATACATCTCTGGGACACACTGGAGACCCTCCGTGGGGTAGGCTCCTAGGAGGATATGGGGGTGACTCTAGCTGAGACTCCTAGGAGCAGGGGATATGTAGACTGAAGCGACCACTTTCTATACCCAGGAAGGGCTTCCAGTGGAAGGAGGGCCACACCAGCCCACCCACAAAAGCTTTGACCCAAACTTTACCCTGCCAAGGTATGCAGGGATAAAGATGGAGCAGAGATTGAGGGAAGGGCCAAACAATTACTGGCCCAACTTGAGACCCACCCCATGGGAGAGAACCAACCCCTGACACTATTAGCAAAACTCTGCTGCAGAGACTAGCATAACTGTCCCCCGAGAGGCTCCACCCAGCAGCAGACAGGAACAGATGCAGAGTCCCATAGCCAAACATTAGGCGGAGCTCGGAGAATCTTGGGAAAGAGTTGGTAGAATGATAGAGAGACCCAGAGAGGACAAGAACTCCACAGGAAGACCAACAGAGTCAACTAACAGAGGATCATGGGGGTTCCCAGAGACTGAACCACCAGCCAAAGAGCATGCACTGACTGGACCCAGGTCCCCTATATATGTAGCTGATGGGCAACTTGGTCTTCATGGGAGTCCCGTAGCAATTAGAGTGGGGCCGTCTCTGACATGGACTCTGTTACCTGTTTTGAGATCACTTTCCCCTAGTCGAGCTGCCTTGTTGGGCCTCAGTGGAAGAGGATGCACTTAGTCCAGAGGCAGCTTGATGTGCCGGGATGGTTGGTGGTGGTGAGGTTCCCCTTTTCTGAGAGGGGGAAAGGGGAAAGAGGATGGGAGGGCAGGACCAGGAGGAGAGGAGGGAGGAGGCTGCACTAGGGATGCAAAGTGAATTTTGTTTGTTTGTTTGTTGTTTTTCAAGACAGGGTTTCTCTGTGTAGCTTTGGCTGTCCTGGACTCGCTTTGTAGATCAGGCTGGCCTCAAACTTACAGCAATTCTCCTGCCTCTACCTCCGAAGTCTGGGATTAAAGGCCTGCGCCACCATGGCCAGCTGTGATTTTTTTTTAAAGTGGATTTTTTTTTTTCCTGACCCAGTGCTTAGGTTAGATGCTGCCACCTAGTGGCTGCTGCTCTCACTCCATGGGTCGGTCAAGACCAGTGGTTCTCAGTCTTCCTCACACTGAGACTCTTTAATACAGTTCCTCATGTTGTGGTGGCCCCCAATTACAAGATTATTCATTGCTACTCCATAACCGTAATTTTGCTACTGTTATGAATCATAATGTAATGTAAATATCTGATATAAAAATACTTGATCCTTAAGTGGGACCGTGACCCACAGGTTGTGATCTGTCAGAACACCTCCCAGGATTCCTTCTTTAACATTTTTTAAAGATTTATTTATTTATTATTATGTAGACAGAGTTGGAGGCATCAGATCACATTATAGATGGTTATGAGCCACCATGTGGTTGCTGGGAATTGAACTCAGGACCTCTGGAAGAGCAGTCAGTGCTCTTAACCGCTGAGCCATCTCTTCAGCTCCCGCTTCTTTAACACCTTTACCTGGGCAAAACACACCCAAACAGTAAAACCAGTCAGAAAATGTAGTCAATTTCAAATTGTGTGCCTAAGGGTTGGAGAGAGGGCTTGGTGGTTAAGAATGCTCACTACTCTTCTAGGGGACATTAGGTAATTCACAACCACCTGTAATCCCACTTCCGCGTGGTCAGACGGCCTCTTCTAGCCTCCTAGAGCACTTGGCTACATACAGCATACACCACACACACACACACACACACACACACACACACACACACACACACACACGTGTGCACTCACACACACATTCACACTCATGCATGCAGACACATATGCACGCACACACATATGCACGCATGCACGCATGCATACACACACACATGTAAACTTTTAAAATTTACAAAAGTTTCTTGGGGAAAAAAGGCAGTTCTTTTGAGAAGTCTGTAATAAGAGTAAGCAAGACATCCCTGTTGGCTTGTATCCCTCCCGCTGGTTAGGGTCTTTTGTTTTTATCTACTTGATACAAGCTAGAGTCATCTGGGAAGAGGAAATGCCAATTGGAGAATTGTTTCCATCAGTTTGTCCTGTAGGCAAGTTGGTGGGACATTTTATTTATTAATGGTGTGGGTGGAGCCAGCCTGTTGGGGGTGGTGCCACCCCTGGGCAGGTGGTCCTGGTAGATATAAGGTAACCTTGGAAACACCTTGGAACACGCCATTAAGCAGCATGCTTCCAGGGTCTCTGCTTCAGTTCCCACCTCCAGGTTTCTGTCTGCCCACCTGGAATTCCTGGTCTGACTTCCCTCAGTGATGATGGAGTGTGACGAGGGTTGAAAAGATGAAGCAAACCCCTTTCCTCCCTAAGTTTCTTTTGAGCAGCGTTGTATCACAGTAACAAGAAACAAACTGGGACACCACCCATGGACCAGCCATGCAGAGGGACCACAGCAAAGGCTAGGTGGGACCTTTCATGAGAGGAGACTTGGGTCTGGGTGCTGAGATACTCGAAGTGAGACTATGATCCAGAAACGAATGTACTTTGACTACTCAGTGTGGGCCTCAGCAAGCAGGAACTTCTGTCCTGAGGAGAATCCAGACACAAGAGAGTCTCCATGGAAAGCCAAGCAATGCATGGAAACTAGCAGGATGGCTGGGTGGCTACACACCCTCTGACTCTTGCCCACTCTATACTAGAGTTCCTTCCAGGGAGAGCTCCTATTAGGGTGTTCTGCATTTTTCGCCGTGTAAGTGTGAGGAAGATAAAGTGCTCTGTGGAATGAATGGCCATACTCACTTAGGATTCCATGTAGGGAGAAAAATAACTTAAATGAGAGATAAGTACAGAAAGGAAAACAAAGACAAAAAACAAAGGAGCCCTGACATTTGGACGTGGCCTGGCACTTCACAGCTAAGCTCTTCAACATACCTGAACCAAAAGCTCCCCAGTCAGACAGGGTTACTGAGCCCATGAGAAACCGAGACAAGACAAGGCCACCACTTAATCTTGTCTAAGTAGACAAAATAAAGGTCACTGTGCCACCCACAGAACGCAAATATTAAATATCCACTCTTAACAGTGACAGCTCCTCCGGAGCCAGTCTTCTGAGATGACATTTAGACACACCAAATCCTGCTCTCGCTGCTAGCATCCAAGCTAATGTGAATTTCAGCTCCCCAGACCATGCATCTACAAACCACAGGACCAAGCAAAAGACCCATCCTGAAGGCTTCCTCATTCTCTTCCCTTGACTACCCACAGTGTCCTGGTGTGTGTCCCCCTTGCTCTGATAATTATCCAGGCTGATTTGGTTAGCTTACAGTTACCCTAGGTGGGATTTGACTAAAAGACACTGGGCAAACAAATGTAAAGGGCGGGGGGTGGAGAAAGTCTGTCCCTGAGTCCAAGGCAATGACTCCCGTAGGAGCCTGGCTGTAGGAGGGTTGTATTCGGTGCAGCATCCTTCCTGAAGAGGAGGGTCTTTTACTTCATCCCCACTCACATTTCCTACACCCTTCCAGGTATTATACGAGCTCATCTTCCTAGTCACCCTCCTGGGGTAGCACTGCTCACACCACTGCCATAGCACAAAGAAACAGCAGCTCAGTGGGGCTCAGTCACCTCCCCAAGGCCAGGCAGCTGCTAAGTGGTATGGCCAGGAATGACCTACGTATGACTTTTGATAAAGTCTGCAAGGCAGAAGAAAGGAATGTGTGTCCAAGGCAGAAAGGCATGACTGATGGCATGAGACTGACCTTAGATTCATCTGCATCTGGATGGCAGGCTGTCCAGAATTCTCCAGGACCCCTTCTGTTCTCCCCATGTACCTCTCCTCAGTGCTTGTCAAAGTTCCTTGGAAAATGAGTCCCCAGGCTAGGTGCAGGGCTTTGGGGAGCAAGACATCTTGATGACTTTGATTCAAACATGTTCTGGCTGCCTTTAGCTTCAGCTTGCTTTCTTGCCAAGGGTATGGATGAGGTGGGTGTGGCCAGGGGGCATCCTTCATCTTTCCATCTCCACATTGAAATGTCACACTTCAGGGAGACCTTCTCGCACACCCCAGGACTCAGCTTCTTAGAAACTGGGGCTGTGACTCTATAGGGCTGCAGAACTGACTGTGAGGGTCAGTGTCATATAAATGTGTTGGCTGTGGAAAATTTAGTAAAAGGTTTTCAAACATGCAACGATCAAACATCTGTTGAAAATTAGATGTGCACCAGACCTGAGGTGTTTTGGGCGGTGCTCACCAGTGTTGCAATCAACAGCAACACACACACACACAGCATCCAGTGTGCAAAGCTGATGCACTGTGAAATGCTAATGAACACTCAGTGCATGACACACTGGCTCACATGTGAAATGTTACACATTAGAGTACTCTTTCTCTTTAAGTGACTTTGTGTATGGGTACTTTGCTGGTATATGATGTACCATGCATGTGTGTGCTGGTGCCCTCAGAAGCCAGAGGTTGGAGTCAGAGAAGGTTGTGAGCCACTATGTGGGCTCTGGGAACCAAACCCAGGTCCTCTAGAAGAACACTGAGGGGTCTCAACCACTGAGTCATCTCTCCAGCCCCCATTACAGGATTCCTTCTCCTCCCCCATGTACCCCATTGTGTTGCCCAAAGTTTCCTATATTTACAGAAACATGATGGCTTAACTTATAGACAACAAAAACTTTTCGTATCTTCCTACCACTGTTGTTCAGCATGCAGTCCTCAGAATGCTGTGTCTTTGGATTGGACTGGGTTAGAATGCTTAATTTTAAATGTTGTTGTTTGAGTTACTGACTTGAGTTCATAAAAATAAAATCAATAAATGCATTTTGGCTTTGGGTTCAGACAGAATTTCCAGCTATTTCTGAAACAGCCCTAAGCAGATTTCTGCCATTCTGTGGTGCCCATCTATCTATGCAAAGCAGGATTCTCAGCACTGATGCTCATAAAATCAAGATATTGATAAACTGAATAGTGCTGAAGATGTTCCACATCCTGCAGTACTGAGGATTCAGCCCAGATTTAGTTCCCTATAAAAAAATAAACATATCCATTTTGTTAGTATGCAATTTGTTTTGCTTTACTAAATGGTAAATTGTATATATAGCACAGAATTATTGATGTTGTTGTTGTTATTATTATTATTATTATTATTGTATTATTTTGGGTTTTTTTCTGAGACAGGGTTTCTCTGTGTAGCATTGGCTGTCCTTCACTCACTTTGTAGTCCAGGCCATCCTTGAACTCACAGAGATCTGCCTGCCTCTGCTTCCCTGAGTGCTGAGATCACAGGCACACACCATTACACCTGGCCACAGAATTATTTTAAAATAAATGTCTTTATGATGATCAGTACATATTTGATTCAAATACTTATTTCATACATCTAAATACTTGGGGTTGCCTAAAACTTTCTTGAGTAAGGAAGAGTGGTGAGGAGGTAAAGTTTTTAAAAAGTCCTCCTTGGGGCTGGGGAGCTGGCTTGGTATTAGGAGTATAGGACTGGAGTTCAATTCCCAGCACCCAAGTCTAACTGCAACCGCCTGTAATTCCAGCGCCGTCTTCTGGTCTCATTGGACAACCTGCACAGGTGTGTGCTCGCGTACACACACACACACACACACACACACACACACACACACACACACACACACACAGTTTTGTTAAAACTCTCGCTGGGATAGATTAATCATTACTTTCGTGTCAGGTTCTCTCGGTGGCCATGACCAGTGACTGTCCTCGATGGCAAGAGTGTTGCTCTCGTTGCATGACTTTCTTGCTAACATTAGGACAGGTTCAACTGGTTCTCTGCCTGGTACCCCCCAGGTAGGAACCCCACGTTGTGAACCTGAGGGCATGGAGGATGCTGCGTGGCAGGGTCAGGATGAGAGCCAGGGGAATCCCTCCTTCTGACTCCAGTGCTTGCCAGAAATTCTGTCCCAATCCAGAGGAAAATGCATTTAGTGATTTCTTTATCAACTCAAGTCATTAACTCAAAGGACAATATTTAAAATCAAGCTTTCCTTCTCTGCTCACTTCACAATGCCACCAGCTGTATTTTCTTTACCTACACTGGGAAATCCCCGTCACACAGACAGCACCTAGCAAAAGGCAGCTGTGGGTTAGATCCTTTGCCTTTTTCTGCTTGGTTTCTCCTCTAAATCACCTCTGCCCTCTGGTGAGCTACCCAAGGTCACACTGAGTCAAATGGTAAAGACGGAGATAAAATTCAGCTCCGTTGCCTCCCAAAGTGGTACCCGATCTAAGCTGAGGAAATGGGTTCAGCGCTTAATCAAATACCAGCGTCCCTGGTGTTTGGGAGACAACATAGCATAGTAAGACCCACAGGAAAAGGCATTTTTAAAAGGGGATGGAAAACTACAAGGTGTGCTGCCATCTGGATTCATAATTAACACTGCAAAGTGATCTGAATTCAATTCTGGTTTGGGACTCTCTTGAGCTATACCACCACAGTGGAGTCAGCATAAGCCAGGCAAGAAGCAGCCTGCTGTCTGCTGGCTCGTAGAGGGCACAGCAAAGCTCGGAAGCTGCGGGAAATACTAATGTCCTTGGCATAAAACCCCTGTTCTGCTCTTGTGAGAAGCCACTTGAAAAATGAGCAAGACCAATGCTAAATTCCAAGTTACACAGCCGCACAGTGAGTTAACTGAAAGCCAAGTCCTTATAGCCTGCAGCGCCGAGGAGCGGGAGCCAGGCAATTAAAGTGGAGAGAAAAGACTGTGCAACCCTTCAGCAGGGAACTAAGCTCAGCCAGCCACAGGAAGAAGCTGCTGTCCAGTTAGGAACCCTCTAGGCGCTTCCTACCTGGGCAAGCACAGGCCAGTAAGGGAAAAGCCTGGTGGAGAGGGAGACTGCCTAGACTCCTAGAGCTCTCCATCCTTTCCTCAGGTGAGGTGAGAAGGGAAATGACCTTGGGAAAAAGTAAAGATAAAAGATGACCGTGACAGCCCTGATGTCTCTATTACTCACACTAAGCCTGAGGCGCTCAATTCATAGTGGGCTTCTAATTTCTTTGGTATGTTCAGGTCCTCACCTGTTACCTCAAGTGGCATCATAAAACTGCCTGCGAGGAAGTGAAGTGGGCTATGTATTGCCAAGATTCTTAGGATGTATAGTGTGAAGAGATTTGTTGTTTTTTTTTTTCAAGACAGGGTCTCTCTGTGTAGCCTTGGCTATCCTGGACTCACTTTGTAGGCCAGGCTTGCCTCCAACTCATATCCATCTGCCTTCCTCTGCTGGGATTAAAGGCATGTGCCACCACGCCCAGCTGAGGTTTGTTTTTTTGTTGTTGTTTTTGTTTTTGTTTTTAACAGAAGGGTTATATAGGGGGCTGGAGATGTGGCTCAGTGGTTAAGAGCTCCTGCTGCTTTTCTAGAGGAACTGAGTTCAGTTCCCAGAATCCACAACAGGGGGGGGGCATCACCCTATGACTCCAGGGGATTCTAATGTCCTCTTCTGGCCTTTGAATGCACCTGAATATATGAGGTATATATCCAACACAGACACATGAATAAAAATAAATATTAAACATTACACACACACCCCACCCCACCCCACCATTACTGCTACTACACTATTACTTTCTCTTTCTGCTTTGGACTCTTCCAAATGCCTCTGGCTGTTCCGTCTCTTGGCCCTACCATAAAAGCCTTCCCCTTAACCATACCACGGGGGGCGGGGGGAGGTCATATCCTCAGTATATAGAAATAGCAAATCCCAGGGATCCTCCTGTCTCTGCTTCCTTGGCACCAGGACCACAGGCATGCACCACCGTGCCTGGCTTTTCACATGAGTTTTAGGAGTCTGAACTCACGTTTTCCTGCTTGTGTGCCAAGCATTTTACCAACTGTATCATCTCCCCAGGACCACAAAATATTTTTAACGTTTTTATTTGTATTGTGTGTGTTTGTGTGTGTGTGTGTGTGTGTGTGTGTGTGTGTGTGTGTATGTGCAGGTGTCTGCATATGTGTGTGTGTGTGTGTGTGTGTGTGTTGGGGGGTATAAACACAGACGTACAGATGTCCATGGATAACAATTGCCCTGGAGCTACAGCTTCAGATGGCTGTGAGCTGCCCAAAGTAGGTGCTGGGACCCAAACTCAGGTCCTCTGGAAGAGTAGCAGGCATTTTAAACCACTGAGCTATTTCCAATCCAGGCTTCCAAAAGTATTTTTAATATTTATAAAAAGCAGATTGAGCATGGTGGCACATCCTGTAATCTGATGACCCGTGAGTTAGTTAACTAGCCTGGGCTGGGTACGAAGGTGAGGTCAGTATGGACTATGTAGTAAGACATTATCTCAAAAATATAAATAAATGAGCTAAAGATGAAAAAGCAAGATCCCCTTTCTTCAAGGAGAGAAGGAAATCTTAGGAGAAGCACACTGCCAGGGACATTGTAAGATCACTTCTCAATGAATCTTAGATGACCCCTCCAAACATTCAAGGTGACTTCCCACCCTAGCTGAGCCAGGAGAAGTACCTATGGGGACAGCACGCTTCCTATCAATCAAAGGTCACCTGATTTTTTTTTTTTCTTTATCACAGTGATGCTTACTATCAGTTGAGCATTAAGATAGGAGGAGACACAGGGGTGGACAGTCTGGCCATGGCCACAGCTGCAGCCTACCATGCTGCCCTTCGTTCTGCTTAGCAAGGTTGACCGGAGACTGCCGCGAGTGCTAGTGAGTAGGAGTGACCGTCATACCACTAGAACAGATCCTCTCGGCCAGGAGCCCTTCAGGGAAGGACAATGCAGCCACCAGGCCTTGATCTATTCATAACCTAACAGAGCAGAGGTCATGACTTCATCCCCAGGTTATTTGATCAGTCATTGCTCACAACAAGCAAAACTACGCCCAAAAAGCATCCCTGGGGGGAGGTCCACAGGAGGTGCGGGCAGCAAATTCCCTGACAGTGTATGACGTTTGAGAGGAAAATTCTAGTTGTAACTGAGACCCAGAAATCAGAAACATACATACAGCACGCACAGGCAGCCAAACTTTTGATACAGAAAACTTTAATTAACAGTTATGAAAACAATACACTTAGACATTAAATATCAGAATTTGCCATCAATACCACCACCACCAGTCTAGAAATGAAATGATCCACTAATCTCAAACATTCCTGGTGAGAGATAAAAGACTTTTAAAAATGTTTTCCATAAACACATTTATTTTTACCCCGAGGCTAGACTCCCCACAGAGAAAAGACAAGTTTGTACTCAACGGAATTTATTCAGCCAGCTTTGCGGCACAGCTCAGCACTCTGTAACAGCTCCCTTTCCTCTCCCTCCCACTGGAGGAAATGATGCTTTTCTATACACGTAACAGACAAAACACAGTAAAACTTTAACATGAGTGAATTCTACATTATTATATTTTAAAACACGTATCAAAATCACCTCTTTTGTATAAAGCGGGGCTGCTAGACCATCCCAACAGCAGCATAAAGCGGGGCTGCCAGTCCATCCCAACAGCAGCAGTACATAGCTTCTTATGCTGGGCACTGACATGCACCTTTGCCTTCTTCCTCAAGCAAGGCAGTGAGGGAGAGTGACTGCACAGACGGCCTGTGCTCTCAGGCACCTTGACACGGGTACACAAGTCTAAAAGGGAACAACCCCAACTACGACAGTACTTCCATTCAAGTATTAAGAGAAGTGTGTGTGGAACTGGGGGAGACAGCCACTTAAGAAGACGGACTTCACCACTTTGCATGCCAGTTTGGTCTACAGAGCGAGTTCCAGGACAGCCGGGGCTACACACGGAAATCCTGTCTCAGAAAACAAAAACAAAACAAAACAAAACACCCCCCCCCCCCACACACACACAAAAAAAAACAAAACAGAAGAAAAGAACTAGAAGGTACTGTTCAGTCCTGAACTTCTTCTAATGCCTCTAACACTGATTCCTGTGAGCGGGTTGGCAGCCGAGCTACTTTGACTGCAGGCACTTCTGCAGAGCCTCTGTTGGTTTTGAAATGTGTCCTTTCTATCGTGTTTTAAACCAATGGTGGCCCTACACAGTGGAGGCAGGAAATCATTATAGCCCAAAGTACTGTGCCCCCAAGGTACTGTGCAGACGGCTTCCTGTGTGCTGTTCATGTACTTCCCACCGCGTAACCCCACATACTCTGGACTATGAGGAAAATCTGGCGCTAGAAGAAGCTGGAAGGATTACTATCCCTAATCTTGTTCCATACATGTTTTAGTTCTAAATGCTTCCTGATTCAAATGATTGGAGAGAACAAAGCAGGCATGGGCTCCAGAAGTGAAACTGCTCATTTACTCACAGCCAAAGCTGGATGGGGCTAACAGAGACAAGATTTAGTATAAAGACTTAGGAAAAGTTCTGGGTGAATGGCTTGAGGCGTGATCTTTCCCATAAGGAATTGTGGGAAAAGCAGCGTCGGGGGAGACAAATCACACAGGCAGCTCCTTGTCTGATAGCTGAACACCTAGACAGTGTCGGGCCTGAGTGCTGTCTCACCTCTGCTAGGCCACCAACGGCCAGGAAGCTGGTACAGACCAATTCATGACAAAACAGCAGGCAAGTAGACAGGTACGCAAAGCCAGGAGCACAACTCTAAGTGTGCACAGCTGCTCAGGTGTTGGCAGTGGTCAATCACTACTCTAAAGGAGACCTCAGCATCCCATGTTCTCCACAATCATCCAAAACAGAAAGATACCAGTGACTAAGACATGTAGATTTTAGGACTCACCATGAAACAGCTGTGTGTATAATGGGGGGTGTGGGGCTGTACAGATAAAGCTTCTTACGAGTGATCACTACAGGGCCTGGAAAACAAAGGGAAAATAAACATCTTGGGGCAGGACTCACGGAGGAGGGCCTGGAGGCTGAAGTGTGAGCCAGTGACCCTTGTGGCAGCAGTTGTCAGCTCAGCTGTGGGAGGTGGTGAGAATGCTGTCAGTTGCTCTGGAACTGCAGCCCACCTTCCTACAGGAGCGGCCAGCAGGCTCTCTCCTGGTCTCTCTTCTGCAAGCTTGTGCCCTAGCCCGGAAGACAGGCTCCTTGTTTCTTACTTCTCTGGGCACCAGGGACTCTTTCAGGGTTTTAAATGACTCCTTCAGAAGATGAACAAAGGGACATGCTCATTGATAGGCGATAATGTCAAAATTCAATTTATAAAACTCCAGTTCTCGTAACAGGAAACAAATTCTAAAGTCATTTGTCTGGATTACACACATGCACTTTGCAGACTGCCTGGCCACGGTAATGAGAGCTGACCTGGTAGGTCTGGAGTAGTGCCTCTCATTCCCATATGTTAAAATGGCAACAGCATCGGTCTTTAACAAAACTGTGACAGACAGAAACAGGAAAACATACAACCAACCTCACAGCCAGTACTTCTTTATACATTGAGGCCGCATTCTTTTCGGCATCTGTTTCAAAAGTATCCAATATTTATATTAGCGGCTAGAAGATAGGGGGCCAAATCCTCCTGCAATGAGAGAGCAAAGCTTTCACTACTGAGCCTGGGGAGGTGGGGTCAGTGAAAGTCTATCAAGTACTCAGGGTAGATCTGGTTGGCATCAAAAACCACAAAGATCTTTGGGTTCCAGGTGTCATCCACACAGCTGTCATACAAATTCACATAGCTCCCGTCTTTGGAAGGAGGTCTCATGTATTTGGAGTCTCCGTTTATGTAATCCCCAATTAGCACTCGAGCAAGAAACATGGATTTATAGGTTCTGAACAGATGCCGCTGCTGCAAGCTGACCCCATGAATCTGGAATGTGTTCCCGTGCTTGATATCATCTTTGCAGAAACGACTGGAATATGCAGCATCTCGCGCGAAATAGGTTCCTTCAACAGAAAGGGCCAAGGTTATTTTGGAGAAAACACGAAACTCCGGCGACAACATTCTGACAGACAAGAATCACACCATAGGGACAGATGTGGGACTTCTTCCTCCGCAGACCTGAAGAAGGGGAAATAATCCCCCTCCCCAACACACACACACACACACACACACACACACACACACACACACACACACACACACACACACACTCAACCCTGTGGATATACCAGGCCTCACCAGTGCCCTCCTGTGCCCTTGACAAACAAGGTGCCACATTTGTGTTCCCAAAAGAGAGCTTGCAAGGAAATCCAGTAAATAGAACACAAAATCATCCTGTGGTGAGAAGTGTGGCAGGTGAGAATTTCACCTGGAGGCCCTACTCCCCAGCTGTATCCTTCCTCAGCCTTGTCCTCACAGCCCTCACCCAGCATCCAGCCAAGCTCTACAGAACACTGCTCTACCCAAGGAGCTCAAACCCAAGAAGCTGCTGACTATGACACGGGGGCAATCCAGAGGTAATTCTAGAGCCAGGGGTTACACTCAGGAGTGAAATTCTGAGACTGTAAAAGCTACTGCTGTGGATCTTTAGTCTCCCTGGGACCCAGGTGTCAAAGGCTTTTAGCCTTCTGAGACCTTGGTGCTAAGGAAGGTGTGGGGACTTTAAGAGAGATGCGGCCTACAGAGAGACGGATTGTGGACCACAGACAGTCTTCTTCCTCAGACATTGTTCCTGATCTGGCTGCCAGGAGGGGCTGACTAGTTCACTTTACACCACACTCCCAACCATGATGGTCTGCCTCAAAACAGGCTCCATGGTGCCAGTGGAGTAGACTGAAATGTCTGAACTGTGAGTCAAAGTAAAACTTTCCTCTTCCTGTGCTGTATCTGCTCCTGCGTGAGCATTCCAGAACACTGTCATTTAGTGTCATGAACACTCAAGAAAGCAGCCAACACTCTGTAAATGACTGACGCTGTCAAGCAAGTACTAACTCTACAGAACTGGGACATGAATTACAAACTCTCCTAACCACCCAATATTGATGGAACTGGGCCCAGACCCTTCTGACCTCGGATAGGTAAGGTGAGCAGTCTTTTCAATATTTATTCTTAAATTAATTCATTGTTTCAAAATCCTAATCCTAAGTGGAAGTCAGCTCTCTTGCCGGAAGTAAGGCACCAAGGACAGACTGGTAAAACAAATGCTCGCCCCTTACCCTCCTCACCTTTCTCCCTATCTGCTTGAGTCAGGCCATGAAGTGGAGAACTGGGACTTGCACAACACTAGAACTAGAAATAAAACGGAGTTTTGCCTATTTTTCCCTTTAGTGCATGTTGATAATCTTGTAGGCAAGAATATCATTTTCTAACAAGCAAAACCAAACAAACTACTAGTAGCTACCGTAGAGTGCAGCTAACATGTTTCTATCACTCTTTGCATTTGCTTAGGGCAGCTCAGTGTGCAGGCTCACCCACATGAAGGGGTGACCTAACATTAGCGATGCTGTAGGCTTTGCTAGCACACGGCGCCTATCAGGATGACCAGAAATAGGGGCCTCTGAATAGAGCAGGGCATGCAAGTCTCGCTTCCGCCCTGGGTGTGGAGCAGGTGCTTTTCTGTGGTTCAGAAGCTCCATGGGCTTGTTTGGAACCCATAGCCTGGTACCTTTTACCCTCATTACTGCCAACTCTGAATGATAACGGAAGCAATTTCCTACTAAGCCTGAGACTCGGGCGTTACCTTTTCCAAAGACAGCACCATGCACACCATTGATTCTCCAATCAAAGTTGTGAATGCAGATGGCTTCCACGAATTCACTGCTGGTGCCGTGAAACAGCATCTGCTCGTTGATCTGAGGGACACCTCGCTTTTTCTTGAGCTGAGCCTTTTTCCTAAAGCCACAAAGCATCCAGATACAAGAGCACAGAAAACAGACCCGTGAGTGGTATTTATTAAGTTAAAATGTTAATGGCAAAGTTTAATAGAAAGGGTGAGACAAAATATAAATCATGTAATATGAATGAGCAGACAGAGCAAGTCTAGCCAAGAAGTTATTTCAAATGCTCTTGGGTACATACAAGTCATCTCACCAAATATGACGGCTGTCAACTAGGTATGGTACTTAATGCCTGCAATCCCAGGGTACATGAGACAGAGAGAGGAGGGTCAGAAGTTCAAGGCTATCCTGGGCAAAAAAGGATTTAAAAGTTATCCCAGGTTGCATGAGTTTCAAAAATGAACAAAGCAGAAAGTGTAGCTAGCACTGACTGGGCCTGTAGCTCCATGGTGGAATGCGTGTCTGGCATGTGGGAAGGGCCTGGGTTCCAGCCTCAGTACTGTGAAACAAAGAGGAAAAGAGGAGAGAGGGGAGGGGAGGAGGAAACTGACAGCCTAAAGCAGCTAGGCATTACAGATGTCTGCAAATGAGGCCATAGGCAAATACCACACATTTCCTAGGTCTTTAGAAGTTTCTCTTTGATCAGGGACCACATTTCATTCTTTTTATGCCAGAAGTCTCGATCAGCTGACTCCATTTTGAGCTTTACCGAACATCGAGCCCCAGCTTAGCAGTCTTCCCAGTGACCTCAGTGCATGAGAGGGAGGGCTGCCACATTAACAAGAGAAAGGACAAGAGCAAAAGCCTAAAAATCTTTCACAGAAAAAATGGATACATAGCTATTTGCATATAAACATTAAAACGTAGGAGCCAGGTATGGTGAAAGTTGTTTTTAATTTCAGCACTTGGGAGGCAGAAACATGAAGATCGCTGTGAGTTTGAGGAGAGCCTGGTCTACATAGTGAGTTCTAGGCCAGTTTCACAAAAACAAATGTTAAACTATGTCCACATGTGCGGTAAATATGAGAGATAATAAGCCTAAATAGAGTGCAAAAAACCAATGGATTTCTCAAAGCAATACTGTATTCTATATAGATCTACATGCCCAGGAATAAAAACATAAAACGATAGGTGAGAAAACATTCTCCTTTTGAGAGGAAACAAAATGGGATAGGATGGAATCAACCCTTTGCATCCATCAGAGAGACAGGAGCTAAAGACAATGTCAAGGACTGGAACGTCAAAACTGCTGCATTTGTGGCTCTGAAATGCTTCATCAAAAAGTGACTTAAAATAGTGTACCTTTACTTCTCTGCTAGCTCCCCTGAGCTCTGCCCAAGCCTTTCCTTAAAAATGCAGTCAGTACATGTAAATACAAAAGCACACCCAGAATATCCCAGGAAACAGCTGGGGCCTAGAACACTTCTGTAAAGTAACCATGAAGGAACAGGACAGCACCTTTCTGGAAATGCCAGGTGTTGCTTCAGTCTGTCCCAGTGCCGAGGATTTCTGGATGGATAACCCTGTGGCCAGCTGTACTTCCTATAAAGTACACTCATCCCAACACTGAACTAGAATCCACCTCCTCCCATCTCCTGGCTGGCCTGTGATATTCTTCTAAACACAGAATGGCTCTTCTCTTTTATAAAATAACTACATAGATAACCCCCCAAACCTGTGAAGGACCCCCTCAGCTTTGTTCTCTAGGAAATACACATTATTCCCCAGCTATCCCTCCCACTGCAGCAAAGCTTCCAGACCCTTTTCCACAGCAACCAGAAATTGCTGGGTACCTCTTAGTTTATAAATGCTGGTAGGGACCAGATCCCCAGCCTAGCTATCACTAAATGCTGGTGGGACCAAAACCTCTGGATCAAGCTAACCGCGCCATTGAATGGTTTCCATACCATGTGTAGTCAAGTAAAATCCTTGAGATTTTTCAAATTCACACCTCTCCCAGCTAATCATATATGAACAACTGACAGATAAGCCTAATGCTTTTGACTTATTTCAGTTTGAAAAGTACAAATTAGCTGGGCACACCTATAACACCAGCACTTGGGGAGGGAGAGGCAGGTGGATTTCTGTGAGTTCAAGATCAGCCTGGTCTACAAAGTGAGTCCAGGACAGCCAAGGCTACACAAAGAAACCCTGTCTTGAACTCGCCCGCCACTGACCCCTGCCAAAAAGTACAAATTAAGTAACAAAATAAAATAGCCATTTTGTATTTTGACAAGTTTAATTGTAACAGGCAACTGAGAGGCATGTACTGAAATGATATCAGAAATGAAAATGAATATTTCCTCAGGATCTGCTGAGTAATATGCATCAAAATTCAGTACATGGGCTTTGACCTAGGGAAACTGCCTTCCAGGCCACTGCTCATATCAGAAGGGCATGCAGCAAGCAGCTCGTTCTTTCTTTTTTCTTTTTTCTTCCTTCCTTCCTTTCTTTCTTTTTAAATTTTACTTATTTATATGAATGTTCTATCTGCATGTACACCTGCATGCCAGAAGAGGGCATTAGAGGGTTTAGGTGGTTGTGAGCCACCATGTGGTTGCTGGGAATTGAACTCAGGACCTCTGGAAGAGCAGACAGTGCTCTTAACCGCTGAGCCGTCTCTCCAGCCCCCAACAAGCAGCTCTTTCATTCACACAATGAAAACAAGCTTTCCACTAAGCAACTCTTCCGACTTCCCTTTTCTGGGCTGTATGTATGAACGCTTTCATTGTTTTTGAACAATGCACATACATTTCCCTTAATAGCTAATAGGAAAGAATGCTTTAAAAAAGAACTATTTGGTTTGTTCCATTTTCAACTCCCCAGGGTTTTCTAGACTCAAAGTTCACTCTGAAGACAAGCTACAGCTTTGCTTTGGGATATTTCCTGAGTGCGGCAAGCAAACCTGCACTTTCATCTAAGTGCCTGATATGCTGAGGGCAAGCAAGTTTGACATTCAAATCTTTGCAAAAGGCTTCTAACTGCATATTACTCTTTCTTTTTGTATCATCGCCTGGAACATAATGTTTCTATCATAAGGTACTTTCTCAGCTACTTCGGAGAGACCCAGTTAAATTACCCAAAGGGCTTTCCCACACACCACAATGATAATCTCATTAAATTTGGTATTCATTAATCCATATCATGGTTGTTGCTTTGTTAAAACAAAACACCTAATTAATACATTCACTTCTAAGGGCAAGTTTTATGAGCTATAACGACTAGATTCCACTCTAAAACCCAAGAAATTTGGTGCTGGAGAGATGGCTCAGAGGCTTAAAGCACTTACTGTTCCTACAGAGGACTTGAGTTCAGATCCCCGCACCCCATCAGATGGCTCATAACCACTTGTAACTCCAGGTCCTGGTTCTCTAATGCCCTCTGAGGGCTTTCTCACATCTGTGGTGTGCATAAATTCTCTCCTTCTCTCTCTCTCTCTCTCTCTTACACACACACACACACACACACACACACACACACGGGTCAGGGGTGGGTGGGGTTAAAAAGATGCTCACTTATACTACATCCCAGGCACAAGTTAAAGTGAATCTTGGTTTGGAGTGTGCCTCTCATAGGAATTATACCCTGGAGTAACGAGTCTGGCAATGAGCATGAAACACTGCGTGGCTACTGCAATGGAGGGACCACATACACCAGCCAGAAGCAGACGAGATAGGGTGGTTAAAGATTTACACCTCTACTAACACACCCAGGAAATGTGGACTCACAGACCATGCTTTTGGTCTCCCAGAAACTTCAATCTTGAGCTAAAGCTGCAAGGAAAGACTAAGACGGCAGAAAATGCTTTGTAGCCCTGTGCCCTGGATCAGACCACACTCACTTCTGAATCTACACAAGGTACCATGGCACCCAGTTCTCAAAGATGCCTCAATAGCCCCATCCTCTGAAGACCTAGGTTCCAAAAAGCCCAGCGTCTTGTCCACACACTGTCTCAGACCAGCAGTGTCTCCATGCTCTGGCCTGAAGACGTTCACCAGGTTTAGAATAACTCTTCCATTCCCAACGAACACCAGAAACACCATAGAACTCTTCACAGATGAAAATAACAGAAACAGGCTCTGAGCCAGTGGACCTGGACTGGGGGATCTGTTAAGGAGCCCCAAAGAGGGCTGATACGCAGCCAGGTCTGGCATCTCTGTTTGATCAAAGCCTACATCCTTATCCAGACAGGGCTTACTGCTTCAGCATCCTGGCGACCCTGATGTTACAGCCATCTCCCCTTGCAGCTCTTCCACCTCTCAAGTAAGTCTCATGCAACTTCCCTGGACCCATCAAAACACTGACATGCTCCATCTCGCTTAACCCTCACTGTGGGAAACCCCGCGGTCTGCGGCTCTTCTGCCCCATCTCCCACGGTGGCCGCTTGAAGTCTCTCCTTTTCTTTCCCTTCTATACACATCTCCACAGTTCTTCACTCTGTGTAGGTGACTTCACTTATTTCACCATGGAAACCGAAAGGATTAAAGAGTGTTGTAGGCTAGCCAGGATCTCACCTCTACTGAACTGTACGTCTAATTGGTCACGTCTCCCTCTTTTCTGGCACATGGCCACTGAATCTCATCCCATCATGCTTCTTTAAGAGTTTAGTGAGTCAACTGCCCTCCCCCTTTGTCTTCTCATCTCTTCTTTTCTAGAGTTTTCTTCCAATTATAATGCTAACCATTACAGAAATAACAATAATGATGATAATGGTAATAATAATAATACCTAACAAAAGAAAACTACTTTCCTCTCCACCTCCCAGTGCCAAACTTCCTAAAGGAGCTGTCAACCTTTACTTATTCACACGATACAATGTCCACCATTACTTTTCCTTTCAACAAGGTTTGCTGCAAAGCCCGAGGAGATATCCAATACTCATCTTCCCTGGTGCTTCCTCAGGATGCGACCCTGCGGACGATCCCTGGCCCCATCGGCTTCTGCAGCTCTGTTTCACTGTTTTCCTTGGGTTCTCCTCTGCTCATCCTCTCAAGCCTGGTCATTTTATCATTCCTGGTTGCTAGTGCCATGTATCTCCTAGCCTTTGTCACTAGTCTAAATCAACTTCCTGATGCAAGCGTTGAGCATTAGCTGCTACTCCCTCCCATAGCCTACAAGGACCAAGTCTTATTTCTATTCATCTTCCTTTAGTCAAGTAAGACAAAGAAACCAACATCTGGAGAGGCCCTGCCTCTCACTCACTCACTCACCCAGTGGATGCACAGACTCATGCATCAAGCTCCATGGTCTTACATCCTGAATACCTTTAAATGGTTGCCATTGCTCCAACACAGCATTCATCACTTGGGTTGAGAGGCCATCCAAAGTGTCTCGGTTTAATTACAGAAGCCATTTCCTGAACTGGTCTCCCTGCTTCAAGCTGTGATTCCTTTACATCAGGGCTTCTCAACATTAGCAGAACTGCTATTTGGAGATGGAGAGATCTTTGTTGTGAAGGGTGACCTGCATATTGTAGGGCAGTTAGCATTCCTGACCTCTACCCACCAGATGCCATCAGCCCTTACACTCTGCCACAGGACAATCAAAAAAATCTCATTAGTAAATGTTCCTGGTAGGAAATATCACTTCTAGATAAGAGTCACTACTTTAAAGCTTTTCCTACAATATTACCTGGTGAATTATCATTCTAAACATACAAACATCCATATACACATCCATACATATTCTCTCTGTCTCTCTGTCTGTCTGTCTGTCTGTCTCTCTCCCTCCTCCCTCCTCTCTTTCTCTCTCTCTCTCTCTCTCCCCACAAGCAGACTTTCCATTGCTTTAAAAAAAACAAAAACAAACAAAGAACAATAAAACACGACCAGTTTGGCTTATTAAGTGCTGCATGGAAGTCACCTGTTAATTTTAATTTATAGCCTGAGTCAATTTGACTCAAAGCTGAAGAGGAGGTCGCACAGCCAGCCAGTAGCTCTATTAGCTCTGGCGTACTCTGCTTCTTGCCGCTCACCCTAATGATCGTCTATCTGAAGTCTCTGAATTTTGCTGTTTCCATTTTTATATAAATTTTGGGTCACGATGTCCCTATGACTGGATACACTCCTGCCCCAGCCCTCGTCTATGTAAATAACACCAGTACCCCCATGTCAACACACACACACACACACACACACACACACACACACACACACACACACACACACCTTTTATGGGCAAAGGTGAATCGATGGCCTCACTTTGTGCTCGCACGATAAGCTATGCTCACCCATCCATCTCAGGTTGGCAGTGGCCTGGTTCTTTGACCTACAGACCTATACACCATCAAATCCCAAGTGCCTACAGTACTGCCAATCACAGAGTGGGGGTTAGGACCACCTGTTAGGAAGAGGAAGGCGGGAGTCATGAAGTCACGCTTGCTATGCAGCAGAGTAGATCCCTCAGGCCTTGCTATGCAGATGCTGTGTGTCAAAAGAGACCACTGAGGCCATTTCAGTTCTACAAGGAGATGTCGGAGTGACAGGCTGCTGTTATCACAAGCCTCAGGATTTTGCACTGTCACGGCAGGTGTCTGTGTGTTGGCATTACAGATTACAAAAGGGATAAACCAAGAAAAATTTCTAGTAAGCTCTCTCAGACCACTGCTCTGGCTCCATCAGCTTCTGCAGCTCCCCGTTCTACTGTTTCCCTTGGGCTCTTCTCTGCTCAGGACTCAACACTACATTTGTCTGCTTTCATTGAGAGCTCTGGCGAATGAAGTGGACTCCAGTTCAGAGGCTTAATTAAGGATAATAAATAGGGGGCTGGAGAGATGGCTCAACAATTAAGAGCACTCACTGCTCTTCCAGAGGACCTGGGTTCATTTCCCAGCACCCACATGACACCTCACAACTGTCCTTAACTCCAGGAACCAACACCCTTACACAGACATTTATGCAGTTGAAACACCAATGCACATAAATTATGTTTAAAAGGAAGAAATTAACATGGCTCAGCAGTTAAGGTCATGTGTTGCTCTTGCAGAGGAGCTTTTTCAGATCCCAGAACCCACTGTGCAGCTCACAAGCACCTATAACTCCAGTTCCTGGGGGACCTGAGCCCCTCTTCTGACATCCATGGGTACTAGGCATGCATTTGGTACACATATATACATGCAGGCAAAAACTCATACACAAAATATAAATAAATCTGTTTTTAAAAAAGAATACATTAAGAGTTTCACCAACTCACTTTGGGAAACTCCTTTATTCTTGGAAAGAATAAAATTGCAGGGAGCAGAGTCTTCAATCTTCCCCCTAAACAAACTGAATAAAACCTTATAAACTCAGGTAAACACAGTGACTATCAGAGACAAAAAGGTGTTTGGCCAAATACTCAAGACTATAAAAAGCACAAGCTGAACGTCCCGCTGTTATCAATTCTTAAAAGGATAACTGCAACAAACTGAGGCCCAGTGAGTTGGGAGCAAAGAAGAATTCCATGCACCATTACTATGAAGGTTAGCCTTGTGGACTTTCCACAGTGTAGACTCCATTGGTGCTGGAGTCTCATTGACCCATGTACCATTACTATGAAGGTTAGCCTTGTTGACAGTGTAGACTCCGCTGGTGATGAAATCTTACTGACATACAGTTTAGATCGGTGGACATATCTTTGAGGGATTTTCTTGATTAAGTGTATTGACCCACTGTGGATGGCACCATCCCCTAAGCAGGAGAATTTGACCTGGGCAAGAATGGAGAAAGCCAGCTGAGCACTAGCGTGCATGGACTCACTTACAACATGACTGTGGCTGAAATGTGACTAGCTGCTTCAGTATTCTTACCTTCCTTATTACCTTGACTACCCTGCACTGATGGACTGTAATCTGGAATTGTAAGCCAAATAAACTCTCCCTTAAGTTGTTTTAGTCAGGTTATTTTACCACAGCAACAGGAAACAAAACTGTAACAATCACCACAGGAAAGTCAGTCTGATTCTCATTCATGCATATGAAATGGGCGATAGCCTGGGAACTGATTATTTGTGGCTAATATAAGTCTATTTTTGGCAAATATTTATTTGTTTGACTGTTTATTTGAAACAAGGCTGGCCCTAACTTGCCCTGTATCCCTTGAATTCACAATCCTCCTGTTTCAGCTTTCTAGCTAAGGGTGTGCGCCTCTTCACCTGGCTTCTGTAGGCATCCTTAACAGACAGTCAACAAGATCACAAGTACAAGGGAACCTATTATGATAGAATTCTACTTCTTTGTTGACTGGAAGTTTTTCCTGAATAAATCATTAAAAGCTTATAATAAAAATACTGGAAATCAAATCTCATCTATAAGTGTTTATTTAAAATATTTCAGAGAACAACTTATTTTAAGTAATTTTTTTACAAAAAATACGACATAACAGGTTAGCTTGGTTAACAAATTAAGTTTTATGTAATGAGCTTTATTTTTAGGTTAAAGGCTCACTGGGGAATCTAACAGTCATTTCTAACTTAGATTTAGTAATAAATAGAGATTTTAAAATCAACAACATAAACAATCCACACCAAGAAATCTGATGGTAAATTGTAAAGTGTTCTTTCAAACAAAACAAGCAAAAAGCTACAGGAAGGGCAGTGTAACTACTGTTTGTTTTTTAAGTCAGGATTTCTAATTTAAGTCAAAGATTTCTAATTCAATTTCAAGGCCTGAGGCAAAGGAAAGCCATAGCAAAGCTAAAGAGCTCCATTTCAAGCAAGGTACAATTTCGGACCTAGCAAAGCGTGAGCTTCTCCCACTGTAGTGGCTGGAATCTATCCCAAACAAGACCTCCTCTACTCTCTGGGGGAGGCTGAGGGGCCAGCGGTGGGCTAAAGAGATGGCTTAGGGGTTAAGAACAGTTAATGTTCCTGCAGGAACTAAATGGTGGCTCACACCTGTCTGTAACTCCATTACCAGGAGATAGAATGTCTCTCTGACCTCCTCAGGCACCAGGCATGAAAATGGTGCACAGACATACATGGAGGCAAAACAGTCATATGCACAAAATCAAATAAATACATGCAAGATAAAAGTAAGGCATGGCAAGAGAGCAGTGTGTCTGTGGCTGAAAATGACCACAGCTGACCTCTGTGTGTGGCCATCCCTGCAACGTGGAAGACTAAGACACGGAGAAAGGAGGGGTGAGAAACCGGCTTACCTGCAAAAGAACTCCCATAGGTCTAAGTTTTGAATCCTTTGGATCCTTTTAATTCGGTTCCGATCCATTGTTTTCCCAAAAAGACTGGCAACTTCATTGTACTCATGTGTTTGGTTCTGCAGGGAAATCAGCTGGAAGAAGCAGTTGACACAGGTTAGCAGGAGCTCTTCCACTGACTGCCCCGGGACGGCAGGGAAATCAGCTGGAAGAAGCAGTTGACACAGGTTTGCAGGAGCTCTTCCACTGACTGCCCCGGGACGGCCTGTCCCCCGGCGCATTTGCTGTTTCTTACCTGGTAGGGCACTTCAGTGTTCACGTTCTCCCAGTGTGCTGGCATGGGGATGGCCTCATTTTCACAGATGTAACTTCAAACAGCAAGAGACAGAGCAGAGCGTCAGAAGAAGGGTTAGAACCAGTGTCGGTGACCTAGCTTTTCCTCCATGGCTGAGTTTTCTGTTTGCAAGGCAATTGCAATTAAATAAATATGACAAATGCAATTAAATGTAGCCCTTGGCTTCACTTAGAATT
Organism: Acomys russatus; assembly: GCF_903995435.1. Lineage (NCBI taxonomy): Eukaryota > Metazoa > Chordata > Mammalia > Rodentia > Muridae > Acomys > Acomys russatus. Next base: position 53,442,829 of record NC_067149.1, on the reverse strand, counting down.
ATTTACTGAATGTCTACTTTTCTTAATTTTCACATGCTGAATTATAAACGTTGATGGAAATATACAAATCTGCACAGTTTTAACATTTCAAAAACAGCTCATAATGTTAAAAAAAAAAAAGCTCATCTACTTTTGTTAAAAGTTTTCTATAAAATGTGAAAAATATTTTAGCCCAAGAAAAATAATTTGTAAGAAAAATTAGGCTGATTTTTAAAAACCCAAAGCACTTATTCACATTCCTATTGACTGAGACTGAGAATGCACCAGGTATTGCTGTCCTCCAAGATGACTCTGACATTTCCTTCCTTTGCCCTCCAAGACCTGACCAGCTCTCCCTTCTCTGCTTATACTTCCTGACCTGCTCAGAGCAGTTACCCAGCAGCAAATCTTTAAAAGCCATCAAATACAGGCAAGCCACAGGACACAGACACAGATGATGGTGACAGAGGTTCAACAGCCAACTGCTGAAACAGGCATATTAACCTTCCTTGGAAACTAAAAGTTAGCAGATGAAATTAATAAACTTCAAACCTATCCTTAGATCACTTTTGTCAAACTTCATAAAATTTTGGGGCAAACCAATATTTTATATATATATATAATTTATATTTATATTTTATGACTTTCATTTGTATGTGTGTGTCTCTGTGGATGAGTGTGCCATACATGTGTGGGTGGCTACAGGAGCCAGAAGAGGGTACCCAATCCCCTGGAGCCACATGTGTGGGTGCTGAGAACCATTCGGGAGTGTTTTAACTGTACCAAGGACAGAGTAGGAACTCTCTTCCTGCTCAGGCCAGTGTTCTGATCCGTTTTTACTCTTTTCCCCATCTCCACAGTCACCCTTTTGATTCTTGTTTGTTTATTTGGTTTTTGAGATAGGGTTTCCCTCTGTAGCCCTGGCTGTCCTGGAACTCAATCTGTAACCAGGCTGGCCTCAAACTCAGAGAGATCTGACTGCCTCTGCCTCTGCCTTCCAGGTGCTTGGATTAAAAGGTGTGTGCCACTGCCTGGCCAGTCATTGTTTCTAGACCCAGACATCCTTTCAGAGCTTCCTTAGGTCCAGAAAGTCAAGCTTTACCCAACACAAATGGCAGTACAAAACACACAATATTTTCCATTTAACTAAGTCTTATCAATATCCTTATCAATATGTATAGTCTCCTCATCCCTAGGACCAAAGGGAAGGCCAGCACATGGCAGACACCTAGATAACACCCAGCAAAATAAATGCCTTCTCTGTTGCAGACCCACGCAATTCCACCCATCTATGCATGGCCAGGGGAACAAAAAAGAGACTGTGCACCTGCAGCCCAGGGCATGGGGGCTGAACTGCTTCCATTGGGGAGCATCTTCCTTTGGCCTCCTTTACTCTCTAGGAGCTTGTGTCATCTAGGCCTTGCCCAGTGGGGCTCGGCGCTGGTGCAGGAACAGACAAAGTGGGCAGTTCCCAAGGTTCTGGGGCCCAAATAACAGGAGAGCTGGGTGACAGAACCATAATGTATTTAACTGCATGCTTCTGGTGGTACTTAGCTTGCTTCAGCTTCTGCTGCTCCATTTAGAATGCTGCAAAGAACAAATCTACCCACTTGTTACTTCGAGTGCCCAGTAATCACATCTCAGAAGTGGGATTACAGAATCAAAGGATGCATTTATTGACAATTGTGATGGATGAACGCCCAAATGCAGTCTTGGAACCTTGTATTTATTAACTTTCTCACCAGAAACTTGGAGGGTACCTATATCTTCCAGCAGCCTCTCCAGAAAGGCATGTTAGTCCGCTTTTGAATTTCAGTCAGTCTGCTAACAAAGGAGTCTGGCATAAATTCATAGTTTTCTTCATTATGAGTATGACAGTAGGAACATTCAAATTTTCTTAAGGGAGTTCTAAGAACTTCAAATACTATAGGAATTATTTAAATTAATTTTAGCTCTTAGTTGTTTTTTTGACAGCTCTCCATTTTCCCCTTGCTTTGTCCAGTGCATCTTTCAGCTATGGGGAAAGGTTTAAATAGCTTGTATGTACCCATGGCCTTAAAGGGGCGCACATTCGCCAGGCTTGCGATGAGTGCCCAGTGCCATCCGCAGCTAGCCTTTCTGCATCAACACCTCCTGACCGTCATCCCTCTGGCTTTCTACTTGACTCCTCCCTTTTTATTACTGCCTCAGATGTTGTCCTCAGCTCTGTTCAGTTCCCCTACCCTTCTGTTGCTGTAGTCTGGGACAAAAGAAAATGTGTGACCCATAATGCACTTTTCACCCCCCATCTGAGATGCCAACCACAAGAGCACACAGGCACAGAGCACTTCCCACTAGTGTGTCTCACACACCTCCACACCTCCAGATTACACTCTTAGAGGACAAGGGCTCTCTGTTATCTATTGCTGGCACTGAGGAACATATAAATGGCATAGCAGGTAAGCGCATGCTTGCCATGTCCCACAGACACATTATCTCTGAAACTGTGATGTTGGAATATAAGTTAAACATCTTGAAAAAGGAAGCGAAGTGTTTCTAGTCCCTTCAGTTCCCTTCTCTGCCTTTTCAAGAGCTCCCTGGAAGGAGCAGGAGGGCACGCCTTATGATTGATACCCTAGCACATCCTTTCTAAGCTGCATCTTAAGTTCTCCGAACAGAAAGAATTCAATATTTGCCTGAAGGATCATTCTAGAAAGTCAGAGATGCACTCTTAAATTTTTTTCACTTGTTTTCCATTCTCATGTGCAACAAACATTTATTGCCTCTGGCTCTTAAGAATTCTTTTCTCAGTCCTTATATGGTAAAGGGGACCGAAGAGAAAATACGCAAATATCCAGGGAAGAGGGCACCATACTGCCGCCCACAGTGGACATGCTGGCCCAGGCCTTTGGTCACTGTGGACTGGTGTTATATTTAAGAGTTGCCTGACGGAGAGCTACATCCGTACAGTGGCAGACAAAGTGGGTGGTTCTCCAGGATTTATGGTCAAGTGCCTGCTGAGTTCTGTGAGAGTATGTCCAGTTCAAACTCAAACTTAAGCTCAATAGGCTCTTTTAAGAGTTTTAAGCAAAAAGCCCTATGGCAGCTTGTAATTATCACACACATTGGCCTAAGAATTGAAAAAATATACAAATACATATGACAAAAGAAGAGAATGAAAGAAGAATGACAGAAGATAATGGCTATTTTATCAGCAAATGAGATGTTTAATATTGCAGAGATCACTACTAAGTCCATGACAGGGATGTTAGTCTCCCTGGTTTTCTGCCAAAGAGGAAGAAAGAGCAGGGAGAGGAAGACCCGCCCCTGTGCTGCCCCTTTACCATACCTGAAGGCACTGATGGAGAAAGGGGCCCTTTTTATTAGGCGCTGTTTTCCAGTGACGAGATTCATCTGCTTCATTTCTGAACACAAAGACAGACATAGCAGGTTAGCCACAGAGACTGTGCTCAGAGGCATCATTCAGATCAGGAGTCACCATACATGAAAGTTATGCGGATGTGGGAGGCCCTGACACCTGAGAGTGTGATCTTTCACCATCCACCTATTTATTTGCGGTGTTGCAAAGGTGACACTGCAGGCAGCCCTGCCTCAGTGCCTGGGCTAGGGCCCACACCAAGATGCTCGTCTCATAACCTGCTCCATGTGCAGCGTGTGCTTCTGCGCATCACACCTTGGTTAGACTCACACTAAAATACAAGAACTCCAAAGGCAGGGAACGGAAGAGTACAAAGCAAAAGCACAAAATCTTCCACTGCGTTTGTTACATGGAGAAATGCGCTCTGGTTTCCCTAAGAGTTTGGAAATTAGAAAGACATATGTTTCCATTTAGTATTTGTACAACTCACAGAATTTCAAAAATGTGTATGTTTCTTTACTCCTCGTTAAACTGTACTCCTAAGCCAAAGAAAAGCTAAAAGAAAACCTGGCCATAGACCCCAGTAGTGGAAAACCACTACCTAGCAGCGTCTTTCAGCTATGCCTCAGCTGTGGTAGTGTTTACTAGGGCCAGTTTACCATCTCCCAGCCAAGCAGTTAACTCATAACTAAGACTAGCCAGGTTAGGCATTTAATGCTGCATTCCTCAAAAGTGCTCCCAGAGTTTACTTGCCACTCCCGTATTCTCCTAGATTTAGTACACCAGGGCATTGTCACCATTAAGGAAAAGGAAGATCATCTCAGTCCCATCTTCACAGCTGTTTCCGTTTGAGTTTACTTTCACCCAGAGAAGCTCAACAGTGGCAGAATGAGAGGCTAGAAATCCTTCAACTAGTACATGGAAAATGCTAGTAGCTACACCTAAAAAAATGCATCATTTATTCATTTATTACCATATATCACTGTCATAATTTAGTACGCATCTTTTTTTTTTTTTTTTTTTTTTGATACAGGGTCTCACATAGGCAAGGGTGGCCTGGAACTCATTATGTGGCTGAGACTGGCCTTGAATTTATGATCCTCCTGCCTCCACATTCTGAGTGCTGGGATTCTGTAATCCCTGGTTACTGGTGTTTCAGGCATACTTAGGCAAGCACTCTACCAACTGAACTACATTGTGAGCGTCTATGTAAACATTCTGGATAAGTTTTATTTTTCGCCTGGCACCTTCCAGGGAGTATAGTTCACTACACCCTCTTTTCTGAAGCCTGAAATCTGTGTATATCATACCGTGTCTGTTCTGCCTCCAAAACTGTGCATGTGCACAACACTCGTACAGAACTCCTGTAACATCTGCTAAACACCTCTGCCGAGACTGGGACAGAAACTGCAGCCTGTGTGCCTAATGCTATTTTTAAAAGTCTTTTTAAATTTAACTTATCTATCCTTTGATTTATTCTTGATTGTCAGCAACTACAAGGAAGCAAGTCTGGTAGGATGGTATGTCTTAGCTATGTGTCTACACTGTCCATGTTAAATCCTTTAGCACTCCATCCTTAGCACAGCAGCACCACTGTGGTTAGAAAGACACAACTCAGCAACCAGAAGAGAAGAGCTAGAAGACCAAGGTGTAGAGTGACTAAATGAACGGTTGTTAAGAAGCTGCCCCATTCAAATCTCCTTCTCACCAAGGCCATTGACAGCAGGTGAAGGCAGCCTGAAGCTTACCTTCCAATAGTATTTCATGTGACACCTGATAACATGGCCCCACATGGTGGGTGGAGTCCTAAGTGGCATTCATCCATGCTGAAGATGATTTGCACATCAGCTGGGCTCATCTATGAACGAACCAGTGAAATGAGGAGACACCAAAAGCAACAGCCAGTGAAGAGGTAGCCATCTGACCAAAGTAGCAAAAGGAAGGTCACGTGGCTTCACTTTATCTTGAAAGAATCACCAGCTACCAGTGACTTTCTCAGTTAATATCAGTTTGATCTTTAAGATAAAAAGGTTCCCAATTCAAAGCAATGTCCAGGCTGCTGGAGTGCTGAGTAAAATAAGAGCTATAAGCAAGGCACAGCATTGCAGGTCTGCAATCCAGCTACTCTGGAGGCCTAGGTAGGAGGACTGTGAGTTCAAGACCAGCCCAGCAATACAGGGAGACCTCATCTCAAAAAACAAAACACAAAAACAAGAGCCATAAAGAGTTTTACATGACTCAAAACACATGGCCAACACCACGCATGTTAACACTCACAAACACAGAAACATGCTTTTATAAATGGCAGTGCTGTTCAAGGGTCTAACAGTGCAGTTTTACTGAGCTACTTCTACATAGAACAGGAGGATTTACTTCATGCTTCAAGACATCTGGGCTAACCCTGCGCTTCAGAGCTGTGGACTGCACTGCACCAATAGTGTAGGTATATTCTAGAAACACACGACTAGGAGGGAACACATACCTGCAAAGTCTATCTTGTAGCTGAATTTGGAAGTGGTAAAGGAAATGGAGCCACAAGGGTTTGTTTTGAAGCTGTTTTCGATATCTTCACTGCTAACTGAACATTGAATGTTGGTATCCGGCTTTAAGACAAACCAGAGAGTCGCATTTACCAGCTGTTCACAGTAATGGGTGGGCCAAAGAATGGCTGAGGTCACAGTGACAGAGGAGGAGGGATGGCTACTGCCTCCTGCTCCATCTCTCCCACACAGGGAGGAGCACAACCAAGCCTGCATGTGGAAAATTATCAACGCCGTCCGGGGAAAACAGCTTCTGTACGATGGTCTCTGCTACAGCTTTTAACAAACTATCATGTTTCACAGATTATCTCATGATTGCACTAAGTGGCTCAAAGTAAACTTTTTTCTAGCCTGGTAACCATAAAATGGGAGGGAAAAAATCCCCAAACTAGAAGTTCGTGTGTGGGGGTTCAAACTTCAGCTAAATTCTCTGTGAGTGGGGACAAGCAAGTGACCTTCTCAGAGTCCCCTTCTTTGACACACAGGACACATACAGCACCTAACGTGATGCCCAGAGCAGGTGCTTGACACGGACCTGCTCTTCCCTCCCTGTGGCCACCAGATCAAGTCTGGACTTGCTTGTATATGCCAGCCCATCGCCCAGGCAGGCTCCCTGTCTGAGCTCACCGCTGCTTCTGAGAGGTTACGGTCGGGGGAGGAAGCAGACTTGTGGCTACTCTGGTTCCCATTAGGGCTAGTTCTTTCCAGTTCTCCATGAGCATGACTCTATACACCAGCGAGCCCTTGCCTGTGGAGCTCAGAGCAGGGTACCTGAAACATGTGCCACTTCCCACATTCCGCCAGGTAGAACCAGCCCCACTGTGTGTCTGATGTGTCCATGTCATCCACATCACTCTCCGTCTTCTTGGGAAAGAATTCCTCTGTCTTGTGAAACATCTGGAAAAGCAGTGAGAGGAGAGGAGGAAACACCCATTGATGACCAATGTGCTTTCTATGGAACATTCACTTTATTACCAAGAACCAGATTCTAGCATCTTTCCCACAGTGACACATGAGAGTTATATGCAGCCTGGTCCTGAAGAGAAGCAGCTTAAAATGTTAGCTCTGCGTAACAAGCACAAGCTGAGGATCCTCCTCAGGGAGGATACGTCAATGCCCACGGAGCCCCAGGAAGGAGCTTGTCATTTGCCCGTGAACTTGTCAGGAGCCCCTGCATCACACCTGTGTAGGACCAGCTGCATCTGTTTGTGTACTTCAAATAGTCATCTCACTTAATAGCACAAGGAGACATTTCTAAAATGTGACACAAAGCATAAAAGGGGCTATAAAAGCAAAGAATAATATAATAAAGTTTTTAGTTAAAATATATCTATCCTTGCTTTCATAAACATATGGATAGATGCATGAAGGTGCTCATACACACATATACACAGGAAAACAGTCTGAATAGCTATAATAACCTGTCATTGTGCTCCTAAGTACCAAGATGACAAGAGTGTGACGACAGCAATGATGACGATCTCTACCTCTTATCTGGCCCTCACTGTGTGTCAAGTGCTGGTCTAAAAACTGTAGAGATAACTTATTTAGGCTTAACCACACCTGTATGGGACAGCTACTGCTAGTATAAACTACAGGATGAGGCGGAGTCACACAACAAGAAGCTACGCTCAGGCAGACTGGCTGCAGGGCCTGTACATGTATGCAGCATATTTATGCTGCTTTATGCCTCACGACCAATGGGTTTTATAATGTTAACTTGAACATTGATGTGTACCTAATTGTTGAAAAAATTGGCATTCTTGGGTGGAAATTGTGATGAAGTTGTCAGAAAAGGTGACCCAGTGGTTGATCAAAATGACTTAAGTTCATTGGGAATTTGGCTTCCTACCATCACTCTTTAAAAGTTTTAAAATTATTGATTTAATTTTACACGACTAGTCTAGCCTATGGCCATACCACCCTGAACATGCCTGATCTCCAAAGCTGAGCAGGGTCAGGCCTTGTTAGTACTTGGATGGGTGACATCCCAGTCTAGACTATAACAGACAAGCTCTGTAGCTTCTTAGGAAGGAGATGTAGAAAAACAAAACAAAACAAAGCAATTTCTGAGATGAGTGGCGCACACCTCTAATGCCAATACTCAGGAAGCAGAGGCAGTTGGATCTCTGTGAATTCAAGGCCAGCCTGGTCTAAGAGTTCCAGAACAGCCAGAGCTATATAAATGACCTTGTCTCAAAAATAAATAAATAAATAAATATATTTGACAAACAAACAAGTTTGTACTACTAGCATAGGACATTCTTGCAAAAAATGTCAGAGGACTCATGCTGAGGGCTTGTCTGCCTATCACATTTTCATCCTTGGTATTCTCTTACCTTTCTTTTCCAGAGAACTGATGTTATCACTTTATAATGTATCTCTCAGGTGTGTGTGTGTGTGTGTGTGTGTGTGTGTGTGTGTGTGTGTGTGTGTGTGTGTGTGTGAAGTCTTGCATACACACATCTGTACTGGTGATATGCCAAAAATACAATTCCCTACACCTTTGGTTGTTTCATCAAAGAATTTGTATTGCCTGATAAGCTGACAAATATTTTTATGTCATTATATAAAATTAGAAGCTGCGTGACTCAGGATAAGTTTCCCTTACTTTGTCTAGGTCATAGTCCCCCACATAAAGTAGAAAATGAAGTTCCTTGTTCACTGGGTGGTCACAGTGAGGACTCTGTCAAGGAGGCGCATTAATTTTGATTGTTTTATTCACGTCTAAAAACTCTCTACAAACTGCATTTCTGACTATGTTCTTGCTTTTACTCCTTTGTTCGTGTCTAAAGGTTGATCAGCTGCTCAGAAATGAAAAATCAACAGCCTGGAATCAGGGGCTTCCGGTTAGAATGCACTATTTACCTTATGTGTTTTAACCAGATAATAAAGATGATGACTTAGAATGTAAGATCAACTGTTCCGTTAACTAGTCCACACTTCTGCTTTCCTCGTCCAGCACTGCTCACACCATTTGGCCATTTCACTGTGGGAGAGCAAGAAAGAAAGCCAGGGGCCCAGGGTTAACTTTTGTTTGGAAAATATCCTAAAAACTTGGAACCACAAACTAGAAGCAGATACCTAAGGTAATACTGGGCTACATGTTCAGTATTGTCTCTATTAGAAAAGGGACAGGGTAACAGACAGGCTCCCTCTTGTGGCCGCAGCAGTAGCTGCTCTGCCCAAGGTCGCAGTGTGTGCTTGAGCTGGGAGTACAAGCCAGGCACTGCAGCCCAGCTACTGAGGCTGAGGTAACACTTGAGTCCAGCAGTTCAAGGCCAACTTGAGAAACAGGTTGTAAGCCGTGAGGGAATGAAAGAGGAAGGAAGGGAGGGAGGGAGGAAGGGAGGGGAGGAGGGAGGGAAGAAGAATAGAAAATAAGGAAACTCCCTGCTATAAATAGCTTTGACTGGCTAGGTCAGTTCTTGGTTACAATTCACAGTTTTTTTCTCCACAGCCTCATGTGTAGGAAAGAGCAGTCATTACTTTCCAATTAAAATTACGGAAAATGCATGCAGAAAATAATATGATTATTTTGTCTAGAATATATCACAGATCCTGAAGTACAGAGATGATTAAAGAAGCCCTTGAGACCTGCTGGGGGCCTATCTCCCTCATTCCCACCGACAGCTAGCCCTCATCTCCTCTGCTGCCAAGCTTCACAGATGTGCTGGCTTTCTTTCAGACAATTCACTTCATACCATAAAAGCCACAGCATCTTCTATAGCGAGTTTCCTCTTCAAAGGAATGGCTATTTTGTATAATTGGGCTCAAAGAGAAAATTGGCTTAAATAAAATAATTTAGAATGCTATCACCACAGTAATGATGGCTCCTGTTAGGACACGTCTACAGGTAATCAAAAGAACACGTGCATGTTATCCAACATGGAGAAGGCGGGCACTTAATGCCTGGTAGATGAATGGGCCAGTTCAGTTACAATGCCACATCCGGCCTCCTTTTCCTGTTCCTAACTGGGAGAAAAATGATGCTTCCTGTGCAGAAGGCTGCAAAGAAGAAACAGCAAGCATCACGTGGCAAAGCATCCTTCATGTTTTCAAATGTGCACACTGGCGGAGCCTGTCTCCAAGGCCATCCCTCCGTATTCACAGCACCTCGGTACATTCCATCTGCATCGCACAATTGAAAAGCAACAGGAAAGGTGAGTTCAAAGTCAAATCCTGGTCCATGTCCTGAACACAATGCCACATTCCAGACTTATCATTTCTAGTAGGAGTGTTACCACAAAGCGAAAGCTATTTTATTAGCACAACCATATTTGAGGAAGTCACACTTGGAGATGGAGACATTTTGCCTTTCTATAAAGAAGGACCAGCTCTGGGTATCACGGCACACCTAAATTCCCAGCATCTGTGGGGCTGAGGCAGGAAAAGGCAAGTTCAAGGCAAGCACGAGTACGTTGAGAGACACTGTCTCAAAACATGTACACTTGGGTGCACATACACAAAGGAACATTCTGCTTATTTATTGCATATATGTTGGCATGCATGTACCACAGCACACACATGCCATAGCACATGTGTGGAGGTTATTAGACAACTTGTAGAAGTAAGTTCTCTGCTTTCACCATATGTGTCCAGGGGATAGAACTCAGGTTATCAGGAATGTGTGTGTGTGTGTTTGTGTGTGTGTGTGTGTGTGTGTGTGTGTGTGTGTGTGTGTACATATGCATGCATGTGTTTCCAAAATCCGCTACTAAAATGTATTAAAGGGTGAACCTCCCAGACCTAACAGAATTAGGAACTCTGAAAGTGGACCCTCGTCACAAAGGACAGGCATTTAAAAAAAAAAAAAGATTTATTATGTATACAGTGTTCTGCCTGCAAGCCAGAAGAGGGCACCAAATCTCATTACAGATGGTTCTGATCTACCATGTGGTTGCTGAGAATTGAACTCAGGACCTCTGGAAGAGCAGCCAGTGCTCTTAACCTCTGAGCCATCTCTCCAGCCCCAAAAGATCAGCTTTTCAGCTAGCATAACTGTTTTGAAAATCACTTAGCTCTGGAGAATGTACTCAGGCGGTTCTGTAAGTGATGGAATACACACAAGAAACTGACCATCATTTGTCCTACTGGCTCTTCTGTGTGCGGTCAAAGACGGGGCCTATGTACTAAGGAAGGGCAGGCTGCTGGTACTCTTCATCCCCTCAGCCCATGAGGTAGAAGCTCTATTTCAGAGAGACAACAGAGGAGAAACTCCCTCCCCCTATACAGAGTTCACACCAATGGTGAAAGGTCTATTTATTTATTTATTTTAAATATTTTATTAATTTATTCATATTACATCTAAATTGTTATCCTATCCCTTGTATCCTCTCATTCCTCCCTCCCTCCCACTTTCCCCCTACTCCCCTCCCCTATGACTGTGACTGAGGGGGACTTCCTCCACCTGTATATGCTCATAGGGTATCAAGTCTCTTGTTGGTAGCCTGCTATCCTTCCTCTGAGTGTCATTAGGCCTCCCCATCCAGGGGACGTGGTCAAATATGGGGCACCAGAGTTCGTGTGAAAGTCAGTCCCAACTCTCTACTCAACTGTGGAGAATGTCCTGTCCATTGGCTAGATCTGGGTAGGGGTTCAAAGTTTACTGCACGTATTGTCCTTGGCTGGTGCCATAGTTTGAGCAGGACCCCTGGGCCCAGATCCACCTATCATAATGTTCTTCTTGGGAGACTGGGGAAATAGAAGGATCCAGAGGGTCCTAGAAACCTGAAAGGTCTATTTAAATCAGGCAGGCTGAGACACTGTGCCCTGACTGCCACCAGTTCAATTGGCTCCCCAGGAGAAGTTTCATGCCAAGAGGAGGAAGCTGAGACCATGAGGGGCTGCTAACTCCCTCATGTCACTTTGGGAAAAGAGGTCTTCCACCCTGCAGGTGCTGTGACAGAGGGACTCCTCTGCCCGAGGGCAAATGAACACAGGAATGAAGTCTACATCTCTGCCTAAAGGAACAGTTCTATCTGGGAGAGAGAGTAGAAGACCCTGAGACTAAGGGGACTGGGACTCCATGAACAGTTTCATGAAACAAGGAATGCAAAGTGTCCCAAGCAGAATGGCGGAACCACTGGTTATACAGACAAGAGGAGACAGCAGAGAAGGGCTCTCCTGCATAAGTAGCAGATGGGCATGAAACGACTGTTAGTGGCTCTCGGCTTGTACCCATCTAGGAAAGAACACGTGACCAATATGCCCATCTACACAGGGAAGAAACACGAAGTAGGCAAAGGGTTTCAACATCACTCAGACAGACACTGACTACAGGGGAAGCTATGTGATCTGCCCACAGAAGTTGCTATGCAGGGCTTGGTTTCTGCTATTGTTGGTTATTTATTTAGTATGTGATATGCATGCGCATGTGTGCCCTGCACATGAGTGCCATGGCTCCTGTGTGCAGGATAGAGGACAACTTTCAAGAGTCATATCTTTCCTTCCACCGTGTGGATCCCGAGATCAAACTCAGGTCATCAAGCTTGGCAGCAAGAATCTTTATCCACTGGGCCATCTTGTTGACTCCAAGAATTAATTTTATAAGTTAGCTTACAAAGCAATAGGTTTTATTGTGGCATTTTAATACAATGGTTAAATATATAGCCCAGTCACTCTCAGCACTGTGGAAGATGATGATAATAAGCCCATGATTAGGTCCTCTCAGGAGTGATCTAAAAGAAAACCTCATGAAACACCACCCCCACGCTCCAAAAAACTGCTTCACACATACCCAAAGTCTCCCAGCCACATACAACTGAAGTGAAGAGTGAAAACCTGACTGCCTAGGTGATTTCAGCACAAACCTTCAACCTGTAACTTGTCACCCTGGAAAGGCTAGCTAAGCAGTTAGGACAGGAGGGAAAAAAAACAGTGTGAAGAAAGCTGCATTCAAACATCAAGTTCAGCCAAGTAACCAAACCACACCCAGTGATGAGGCCCAAACCCTGGTAGTCACTAGAAGAGGTCAACAAACAGTTTTCAGGCATGGTGTTATTTGCCTGTGATCCCAGCACTCAAGAGGCTGAGGCAGGAGGATCAGCAGTGTTGGGTTTCAGACCCAGACAGGCTGCTGAAGTGCATATTTAACATACCAAAGTGGACCTGGCCTCCAGGTTCTCCCAGCATCCCTCAGTCCCTATCTGTTACAGGGCATGGCTGACATACCAAGCCCTCTACCCTGAACTTTGCAGCCCAGGGGCTGGGCTTCCCTGTGTAATCCAGACACTTTGGTTCCCTCCCTCTCTGCACTTTCTCTCTCCCTGCATGTACACTCTCTTTCTTTCTCTCCCCCCTCCTCTCTGTGTCCCTCCCATGATGGCCCCTGGTCTCATTCCTTGGGACCAGTGAACCTGCCCAAGAGCTGCATCCTGTAAACCTGCCTTTATGCTTGAATCTGATTGAATTGGCTTTTTTTCTCAGCAGAGAAAACCAATTAATGAGCTCAAGGCTAGCCCTGGTTGTACAGGGAGGCTCTGTCTCAAAATAAACAAATTAACTGAAAACCCAGGTTTACATACACACACATACACATACACACACACACACACACACACACACACACACACACACACACACACCACACTATGAAACATGCAACCAAAACCAGGGCAATCAATAATGAAAATGTGTCACCAGAGACCATCCCTAAAGAATTGGTAACTACACTTGGTGGCAAGTCTTTCATTCCTGAGCCTGAGGCACAAAGTTGCAAAGTTCAAGTTCAACCTGGGCTACAAAGCAAGTTCCAGGTTAGCCAAGACTTAAAAAAAAAAAAAAAAAAGACTCAATTATCTAAAATTAAAGAGACAGGGTAACAGTGGTCATCCTTTAGGAATTGCCCTTTGAGAGTCATGTCCTCTCCCTCGTCCAGCATTCTAAATTCTAAAGAAAACATTCTAAAGAAAAGTCACACCTAAAATGACTAAAACTCTTTCTTTGGATTTATAGAACCGAGAACATCTGGTGGTGGCCTTCAGATGACATCTGTGGGCTGACACAAAGCATGTAAACTGCTGTTAGTTTTAACTTGGAGAAAAACAGTGTTTGCGTAAGGAGTTACAGGAACTAGTCCAGAGAGCCAAGGCTGACTGTGGCCATCTCATCAGAGCAAAGAACAGTAAGCAGAATGTGACCTGGGTGAGGAACAGCCTGGCGAATGTGCATCCTTCCACCCACTGCCCTGGAGCCCCTCTGTCTCCCTATAAATGTTCTTTCATGTGCCTGAAGTTTCTTCCCCCCTTCTTGGCCTTCTGGCCTTGAATAAAGCTGATTCTTTGGCCCACAACTCATCTCCCAAATACTAGCTTTGGAGTGGCATGCAGATCTAACAAGAATGGTATTATGAAAACAACTAGAAATTCTAGATTTGAGAAGTGTTAGTAGCCAAAACAGCAAACCTACTAGAGAGACTCAGAATTAGAGTGAGGTCACCAGGAGAAGCAATCAGCAGCTGCAGACAGATGGCCAGGTACTCCGCAACTGCTAAAAGGGCAACAGCATTACTGCCTCGCAACAGAGGCACAGTCTGAGACACGCTCATGGGCTTTACTTCTTTCTCCTAGCACCTTAGTAGCTTTTCTCTTTCTTGTCTTGTTCTCTTACCTTAGAACTTCTGAAGTAATTCCCAATAGGGAATGGGCATCTCTGCCTTGCTCTTGCTCTCAAGTGTTGAGCTTTTCACTGAGGTGTATATCAGGGCCACACATGGTAGCACCTACCTGTGATTTCAGCATTGGGGATACCAGACGTAGGAGGATTAGCTTGGAGCCAGCCTGGGCTACACAGTTGGATCTCGCTTTCAGATGTTGCATTCCTGCTTCATGGTCAGTGATTTTTCTAGGACTCAGAAGCTGTTGAAGTTGAAGATGTTTATTATGAAACCACGATAGAGAATACAACCAGCAAAGGAAAAAGAAAAACTGCAGAAGGTAAAGTCCAGACAAAAGCATACACGAGTGTCACAGTGTCCCTTCCCAGAACACAATACACAGTTGCTTCTCAGGAAACACTGCAGCCATAAGGTCACCTGAGCGGAGGGGCAGGACTTGTAGTGAGAATCACACCAACCAATACACGGTACCCACGTGACTGAAGTGGGTGACGCTCCATCTCCCTAGGAAAAGCTTATCCCCTGAACCACTCCAGGCATAAATATCTGGACAAACTGGTGCAGCAAGGCTCACTGCCTCAGGCCTGCACCTGGGCCTCTCCCCAGGCAGCCGTTTCACAAGCTCACTTCCTCAAGTCCTACCCTATGATGGAGACAAGCTCACTTGCACAGAGCGAGTGGCTTCCACCCCATGTTGCGAATGGAATTTTAAATAAGCAGGGCATGGTGGCGCATGCCACTAATCTCAGCTCTCAGGAAGCAGAGGCAGGTGGATCTTTGTGAGCTCCAGGCCAGCCTGGTCTACAAAGAAAGTCCAGGACAGGCCAAGGCTACACAGAGCAACCCCGTCTTCAAAAACCAAACCAAAACAAGCCCCAAATACTCCTTTAAAAAAAAAAAGACGGGATCTCATTTGGTTCAGACTAGCTTGAAACTAACTATATTGTTTTTTCTTTTCTTTTTTTCTTTTTCTTTTATTTATTTATTTATTTATTTATTTAATTTTATTAATTTATTCATATTAATCTCGATTGTTAGCCCTTCCCCTGTTTCCTCCCATTCTTCCTTCCCTCCCATTTCTCCCCTTCTCCCCTCCCCTATGTCTGTGATTGAGGGAGACCTCCTCCCCCTATATATGCTCTTAGAATATCGAGTCTCTTCTTGGTAACTTGCTATCCTTCCTCTGAGTGCCACCAGGTCTCCCCATCCAGGGGGCATGGTCAGAAAAGGGGCACCAGAGTTCGTGTGAGAGTCAGATCTCACTCTCCACTCAACGGTGGAGAATATCCTGTTCGTCGGCTAGGTCTTGGTAGGGGTTTGAAGCTTACTGCCTATATTCTCCTTGGCTGCCATTTAATTGGAAGCTGGCTTTCGGTTTCAGAGCCTCAGCCATGACCATCATGGGAGGAGCACAGTGGCAGGTAGGCAGGTGTGTTGCTGGAGAAAAGCTGAGAGCTTACATCCTGATCTGTTTCTATATTGTAGAAGAACAATCTGGAACGTCTGGTTCTCCTGCTTCCACCTTGCCAGCCCACAGATTACAGGCATGTACCACTATGTCCAATGTACATGGTTCTGGAAACCTAGGGCCTTGTGTATGTCAGGCAAACCTCTACCAGTGAGCTCCACCCTTAGGACCCCAAATACTCCTATTTCTAATGCTGAGAAGAGATCAGTTTTTCAGACCCTACCCTCGTGTTGCTCTTCCTGAGGTAGAGCAACTTACTGAGGTAGTCAGGAAATGACGGAAGAGCTCACTTGCTCCTATGCTTAAAACACACCAAGAGAGAGCTGTTTAACAATGTAAGATTGTTTAATTTCACAGAGCACTAGAAAGAGTCTTCAGGGAGAAAGCCTCCCACGGTGTCTGGAGCTGTGTTTGATCTTCAGTCCAAAACACCTCAAGGGGCAAACAAATAGAAGTCTAGACAGAAAGCACATGGGACTTCCTAATTTAGTAAAACACTCAGTGGAGGCAGGGTGGGGCAAAGCATGTGGCTCTAACCTATACCTTGGGCTATCCAAAATCAAATTAGATATTGGTGCATTATAAGAGGCTGTAAAACCACCTTTTCAATAAATAAAGATATTAATTTAAGTAAATTCTATCATCTAAAATGTAAAATTGGTAATCCAAACCAAACAATAGCACACATGTGTAAACACAGTATGTGAGAGGGTGAAACCGGACTGCCACAATCCTGAGGTCAGCCTGGGCTACTAAGGCCCTTTCTCAAAATACAAACAAACGGCAATAATAATAACATACACATACGTAATGCTGTCATTCATTTGTAGGAGTTTGCAGCACACGTTTCAGGATCTTGCCCGTTCTCATATTTCAATTCGCAGCTCCCATCCTGACTTTAGTATTTGGTATTCCGTAGGCACACATAACCCGACTCTGGCTACCAGCTCAAGGTTTAGGAGGTTAAGGGCACAACACCTATGTCAGCCTTGTGGATCATGGTGGTGGCAGATGACAATGATGGGAGTGCCTACGAGAGCAAGCAAGCATACCAAATGAGAAGCAGAAAGGACAAGTGGAACCAGGCTTGATCCTTTCTTGCAAAACCTCCAGGGGCTTATGGGACCTTCTCCATGCCCACGGTGATCTAACAAGTTCTTACTAAGCTCTGTCTCTTAAAAGACACACTATGATCTAATTGTGGGGCTAAGAGACAGATTCCCTTAGGCTGTAACAATGTCATAAAGATATAGAACTTCCAAGACAGTGGCTTCTTCTTCACCCTCCAGACCTGAGATAAAAGCTGGTAGCTTAAAACGAAGGTCTTATTGCTTTTTCTCCCACCCACAGGCACCTGATGATGGACTGGTTTGACAAGGTCAAGGCCAGCAGGACACATTACACACAATTGTAGGCCAATCGCCATCACAGCTTTCCTCAAACTAAAAAACACAAAATTAGAGAAGAAAGACTCTTCAAGAACTTTAAAACATCCAACCCTGAAGCACAGGCTTTGGCTTCCCGAGACCCCCTCTACTTTGTGGGGGATCGTTCTCTCTGTGTGCTTGTTGCATGGATGTTTCCTCATTACTAATAAAAGCCTTTCTTTTACCACTGATTGTGTCTGCTCTTTTCTGCTCTTGTCAGATTCTCCCTTCTGTTACATGTTGAGCTCCAGATTTTCGTTGCCTTTTAATTCTTTATCTGGCAGAGAAAATGAATCTGATCACTCCCTAGATAAGTGGTTCTCAACCATCCTAATGCTGTGACCCTTTAATACAGTTCCTCATGTTATGGTGACCCCCTACCCATAAAATTATTTCATTGCTACTTTATAACTATTTAGCTATAGTTATGAATCCTAATGTAAGTATTTGATACGCAGGATATCTGATATGTGACCCCCAAAGGGGTCATGACCCACAGGTTGAGAACCACTGTCCTAGCCAATAACAGCATCACATAGGGAACCAAGCTTTTAATATATGATGAACCTTTGGGGAAACACAGTGTGACCTCATCCAAGCCATGTTAACACACTATACTTGTGGATCTAAAAGAAAATTCCTGGGCTTAAGACACAGCTCAGTGGTAGAGCACTAGCCTAGCATGGTGAAGCCTTGGGTTCAATTCCTAGCATCTGGCATCCATCATACACAGTGTAGCTTGAATCCCTCCATTTCCCTTTCTGTCTTCCCAACACTTAGTACAAAACACTTTCTCCTCTACTCCACCCCATTGTAGAGCTTCTGACACTCAGCTCTGTGGTACAGCCTCTGAATGGATCTCCAACAGCCTCTTGGCTCCTCCCTGTTCATGTCCACTACTCTTGGGAAAGCTAACTACAAGCTTTGTGGCTTAAAACAAGATTTCTCCAACTTGAGCAGCTAAGCCAACAACTTTGGCTTGCTGCCCTCCCTTCTCTCCAAAGCCAGGAAATGGTACTTCCTTGCCCTTACTTTGCTCTGCGTCACTGTGCTTCTCTGCTCCCTTCTTTAACTTGGAAGGCCCCTAGTGATGACATCAGGCCACACCTGGGCCATACAAGCTATCTCCCTATTTGTCCTAGTTTGGTTTCTGTTGCTTCAAAGTCACCATGATCAAAAGCAACCTGGGGAGGAAGGGGCTGAAGCAGAAATTAGGAAGATCGCTGTTTTACTGGCTTGCTCCCAGGCTCAAGTTCAATTACCTTTTACACAGCCCAGGACCACCTGCCTAGGAGCAGCACTGCCCACAGTAGACTGGGTCATCCTCCATCTGTTTGCAATAAAGAAAATGTCCCCACAGACCAATCTGATGGAGGAGATTCTTCAGCAGAGGTTCCCTCTTCCCAGTATGTCAAACTAATAACCAAAATTTATTGGGGACTGTACAGGAGGAACAGCAAAATAGCTCTAGAATTCATGGAATGAGGTCAAAGGTTAGCATACCCATGGTGGGCGTGTCTTGGTGAGGCATGACTCCTGAGGACTACATGTCCTGAGGACTTCAAATTGTTATGGAGCATAGCTCTGCTTGTTACCTTTGTGGTCCTCATAATCCTCCAAATACATGAATCATGTGAGTACTATGAAGGGGGCTTCTAGCCCCTCACTGGGCAATATCATTGGCATACGCAATAATAATGCTTGATCTCTCAGGCACTGCTGCTGGAGCACATAAAGATTCAACCACCACCCTTGAAATGAACTTGCACTTGTAGACTGCTAACAATGATCACTCCCCTTAGAAAGGCTTTGGAAACTAGACTGTTGAACAAGGTTAGGTAAAGATGTGTTTGCTAGTGGCTCTGACGTAGACAGTCTTAGGGAAAATTAGATTGCTTAGCAAAGTTAGGTAAAGATGTTTTTGCTATTGGACCTGATCTTAGGGAACATTTCAAGTTAAGAAAAAGTAAAGCTAGGGACTTTTTGACATTGGTGAGCAAAGACAATACCCCAATTAGCACTCGGTGACATGACTTTCTCATGGAAGCTGGGTGTCAAGGTCTACTTTCTTATACCCGTTTTTGCCCTCAGCTTCCTGATATGATCTGATTTAAACATTAATACGTAGATGAGCACCTTTAGGATTTAAAGTAGAAATGGCTGATTATTTTTATATAGAAGTTTATATTTGTGATTCCTTTAAGATCTTTATAAGATTACTTTTTAAGATAATTGATTGTTTTTCTTTGTAACCACAAATTGCAGTCTGCCAGTAAAGAAAAGCTGGCTGAGAAATTAACCTTGCTTGCTTATTCTGCTAATATATAACAAGTCGCTTAGTTACAATTATATATGGGTTCTTAGAAATAACTTGTTTTACATGTTTGTTTCTCACCCATAATACGTAAACATTTGATCATGTGAGGGTATTGAGAAACAGTTTTTCTTATGTAGAATCATTCACTTAAAGAGAAATAGAATGGAACCACATCGGGATTTTTGTACAGCTTGAAAGATCTTGCTGAGATATATAAGCTGTGGGAGAAATAATAAGGCTGTTTGGAATCTTGTTCCATCCACCAATGTATATATGCATGTGTTGGGTTGGAACTCGCTCTCTGGAATTTGTTCCATCTATCAAGATGTGTGTGTGTGTGTGTGTGTGTGTTTCTTTTCTCTCCTTCTTTCCCTTTCTTTGTTAGATGCTTGCCACCATCAGTGAAAGTCCCCGCTTGCTACCATGAATGGATGCTACTGCCAGCAACAATGAGTTCTGACCTGGAAGGTTACCCTCAGAGAAAGCCTGCAGGGTCACCAGCCAGCTTCTGGATCCAGGCCTGCCTCAGTTATGCCAGATGATATGGCCTTCCATGAAGATTCACTATCATAACTATCTTAGGGAAAATTGACTAACTGCTTAATTTTCCTTCAACATAAAGTTGAAAATTCCAATCCATGCACAGTCTGGCTTCTTCCTACTGGACCTGCTCTCCCTGTGTTCTAGCTTCACAGACTTGTCTGCTTCTCAACTGTCCTGTTCCATTCAGCTTCAAGGGCTTCACATACTATCCCCACTGCCCTACCTACTGGGGAACCTTTATCTGGCTAGCTCTTGGTCAGTCCCTCAGTATCTCTAAAAGTCACCCCACGCACAGAGTGCCCTCCCTCATCTCCCAGGCTACCCCTAAGCTTTTTTTTTTTTTTTTTTTTTTTTAAATTGCCATTCTTTCTCCTCTGTAGTTTTTCAGTAACTAGAATTAGGGCTTATTTGTGTGATTATTTATGTTAGGTTTGTCTTTCTACATCACACTGCCAACCCATAAGGGGCGAATCCAGGAACCCTCACAATCATCAACTGGTTGCTGGATCAAAAGATAAACAAGTGCCAACAAAGGTTATTTTAACAGCAGGTCTAGTGGGTGAGGTGTTGCATAAACCAAAGATCTCAGCATTAGCATTTTAGGCCCAGGGGGCTAGACTCGGCCAGCTGGCCACTCATTGCTCCAAATGTGTGTCACACAGCCCCGTCTAGTACCTCCAGTCAAAATCCACTAGCTTCCCTACACTGAGAACTGTTAGACTCTGGTATATGCTGAATCTACCACACTAATCCTGGGGACAGACATGTCACTTCCCTATTTATGATCATGCAACAGAACACTAGAAAAATGTTCTAGAAGCACGAGTGTTGTACCTCATGTAAGTCTGGGGTTGTTTGCAAATGAGGAATGCTTCCTTAACCCCTGACTCCCAGGGACTTTTCCTCACAGGTCCTCAAAGAATATCCTACATTCTGGAACCATCAATGTTCTAGAACTAGAAAGTTCTAGATTTCAAACATGAGTTTGTATGTACTTAAGAGAATTTACTGAGCTTTAAGACTTAGTATAATGACACACACAGATCAAGACAATTACTTAACAATTCTTACAAAATCAAAGTATTAGATATTCAAAGTACAACCCTATCCAGCAAGGCACCAGCCACACAATACCCTGTGTATGTGTTCTTCTGATGCTCCTGGTCCAGGGATTCTGTCTCTTAACAAATAGTTTGTTCTGCATCTCAGATTAATTCAGGTTATCCTCTAAGCTTAACTAAATATCATGAGAACAATTATAAAGAACATCAAGAATACAGAGACAGCTGTGTTATTCCTAGAATCCTGGGAGACCAAGTTACACCATCAGAACACCCATCTTTACCCCAACCTGTGAGTATATGTGTAAAATGTACTTTCTGACTCAGAGGAAATAGCTCACATATCAATTGCTACACATCAATGCCTACACATCCCTGGTGGTGGTCTGCGTAAGAATGGCCCCCATAGGCTCATATATTTTATCACTTAGTCACTGGAACTGTTTGGGAAAATAAGTGGAACTGTTTGAAAGTATTAGACTGAACAGGAGGTGTGGCCTTGCTGGAGTAAGTGTGGCCTTGTTGGAGGAAGTGTATCTCTGGAGGAAGTATATCTCTGGGGGTGGGCTTTGAGGTTTCTAAAGCCCCATGCCAGGTCTTGGTTTTGGTCTCTGCATTTCTGTCTCTGTCTCTGACTCTCCTCTCTCTGCCTACAGATCAGGATGTAGAACTCTCAGCTCCTGCTCCAGCCCCTGTCTGCCTGCTGCCATGCTCTTCAGCATGATGATAGTGGACTAAAACTGTGAAACTTAAGCAAACCCCAAATTAATTGTTTTCTTTTATGAGCTACATTGGTCAGACCAGTGACTAAGACAGAAGTTGGTACTGGGAGTGGGGTGTTGCTGTGAAAGGCCTGACCATGCTGCTTGTTAGTGGAATGTGGATTTGGGGGGTTAGGATTAGGAAAGCAGCTGGATGCTTTAATGGAGGCTTAGTGAGCCATCCTACAAGAAGCACTAAGGACAGTGGTGTGAAAGCAATGTGGGCTCAGCTCAAGAGGTTTCAAGGGGAAGAGTATTAGTAAGTAGCCTAGAGACCATTCTTGTGATATTTAGGCAAAGAATGTGGCTGCTTTCTGCCCTCATCTTAAAAATATGCCTGAGGCTAGTTTTGGATTAATGGTGTTGGCAGAGGCGATTTCAAGACAACGTAGTATTGACTGTGTCACATGGTTATTATTAGTCACTCTTATGCAGATCTATGATGAAAAGAAGCAAACTGGACAAGGGAAAATACAAAATGTACAGTTTAAAAAAAGGAACATTAGGAAAAGTTTTGTTGGAGCCAAGCCCAATGTTCATGGATATAAGAAGCTTGAAGAAAAGCTTGACGCTAAATAGAATAAAGGGGGTGGCGACCTCACGGCAAGAACCCACCCTGCTAAGATTCCAACTTGTAAAAAGGAATTAAAGAAAAGATTAAGCAGTGAAAGACACCATCGCCAGCAGAAAGCTGATGGAAATGCAACTGAAGGAAAGGGATAAGTTCTAGCCTCACTAAGCAGCAGACCTTGGCAGCTTCAACCATGTAATTCTGGCTTCAGAGTCAAGAATACAGAAAGGGGTTGTGGAATCTCCCTCCTCAGCTAAGGAAAACTGCTGAGACCCAGGGTGTGTCAAGGGTGTCTCTGTATGGAGGCTCAGAGAGGCCACTGAGTGCAGCTGTGAAGGTGAAGCCTGGGTTTCATTGGAGACCCCACGATGGTGGAGATGTCATAGTCATGGGATACCTGCCAAGGAGAGCTGCAGACTGAGAGCAGAACCAACCCAAGATAGAAAAGTGTGGTGCAGTCAATAAAGCTCAAAGGATTTGGAGGTCTCAATAGCCCTTTGACATCAGACGCAGTGATGCAGAATTGGAGTGTGCCCTGCTGGCTTTCAGTCTCGCTTTGGTCCAGCATCTCCTAACTATGTTCCACTTCCTCTCTTTTGGAACAGTAATATCTATCCTGTGCCACTGTAGCTTAGAGTATGTGATCTGCTTTTTGATTTTCATTTTACAGGGGGTTACAATTAGGAGAATGCCATGAGTCTCAAAAGAGACTTTGAACTTTATGCAGTGTTAAGACTGTGACAGACGATGGGACTTTTGAAGTTGGCCTGAATGTATTTTTATGTTATGATATGGCTACAAGGCTAGAGGGGCCTGGGAGTGGAGTGTGGTGGTTTGAACAAGAATGGCTGCCGTAGGTTCATGTATTTGACTGCTCAGTGACCAGGGAGTGGACTGCTTGAAAGGGTTAGGAGGTGTGGCCCTGTTGGAGGACGTGTGTCACTGGGGAGTGGGCTTTGAGGTTTCTAAAGTCTATACCAGGTCTAGGTTGGTCGGTCGGTCTGTCTGTCTGTCTGTCTGTCTCTCTCTCTCTCTCTCTCTCTCTCTCTCTCTCTCTGTGTGTGTGTGTGTGTGTGTGTCTGTCTGTCTGTCTTTCTGTCTGTCTCTGTCTCTGCTTACACATCAGGATGTAAACCTTTCAGCTACTGCTCTAACACCTGCCTGCAGGCTGCCATATTCCCTACCATGATAATAATAGACTAAACCTCTGAAACTGTAAGCAAGGCCCCAATTAATTGCTTTCTTTTGTAATAGTTGTCCGCTCCTGGTGTCTCTTCACACAACAGAACAGTGACTAAGACAACACCTCTCTCGTTAGTCTTAGAAGCACTTTCACTGTACTTAGCTTTCTTGCTTTCACCTTCTCATGTGACTCCACCTATAATAGTTTACTCAAATGTACTTTACCTCAGCACCCAAGATGTCCCTGGACGCCACTCTCTTCTCACAAGTCATACTGCATAGTCTGGGGGAACCTCATGAGGTAGGCTCTGATTCGATTCATGTTTGTACCCCTTTTCAAGTGTCAGAATCATGTTTATGTAGTATGTAGGAAACACTTCCTGAGGATTTGCTGGGTGACATGAACCAATGACCAAGGGTTCAGTTTCATCAGAGGGACAAGCAGGGAGAGAAGTCAAGACTAAATATGACCCTTAGGGGGCATGTTCACAGGAGAGCCTTGGAGCTTACCAAGAAAGAGATGTGCTGAGGAAAGGGGGGGGGGGGGGGAATCAAAGACGAGATATTTCAGGAGAGTATGCAACTTATCCCAGAACTGTAACTGAAATAGAAATTTCTCAGGAAGAAGAAATTCAGAAGGCAGGATGGCTCAGCCAGCAAGGTGCTTGCCACCAAGGCTGACGCCATAGAAGAGGGAGAGAACTGACTCCCACAAGCTGTCTTTTGATGTTTTATTGTCACACAAAACCAAATAAAATGCAATAAAAATTAAAAGGGAAAATAGAAAAAACCCTAATTTGTGTACAGTTCCAGGAACAATGAAAAGGAAAGTTTAGAGAGAAATCTGTAATTGGCATTCAAGTTGCTAGAAAACGAGATCAGCCACACGTACCTAAGAAGCCACTGTTTGTGGTGATTCAAAAACTCTTGGACACCTCCTGGGAAGCAGTGCTGGCAAAAGCTGGCAGTCCACCTGCAGGGGTGGACTAGGCTAAAAATGACAAGTATGTGATCATTCTTTCAAGCAGCCTGACAGAATGAGAGAGACAAAATCACAGCTCCAGGGAAGTGAGACAGTTGTGAATATAAAATAACAGTGAAAAAGGTGACTCAACAGACAAAGCAGGGACTAACATCTCAAAGTTATCACTGAACCTGGAATCCACATGGAGCAGAAAGAGGGTTACGCAAACAATTGTGATGCATGATCCCAGGGAAACCATTTCCCACTCTCTTAGCTAACTCAGGCTCTTAACAGTATGAGCCAATAAACAGAAATGACTTGTGGAAGACTTTAACGATTTCCAAAGACTTTGTCAGTTGGTAAACAGTGTGTACTCTTGTGGTGGTTTAAATGAAAATGGCCCCAAATAGGCTCATAAGGAGCAGCACTATTAGGAGGTGTGGCCTTACTGGAGTAGGTGTGGCCTTGTTGGAGGAAGTACGTCACTGGGGGTGGGCTTTGAGGTTTCAGATGATCAAGCCAGACTCAGTGTGCCTCTCTCCTCCCGCTGCCTGCTGATCCATATGTAGAACTCTCGGATCCTTCTCCAGCACCATGTCTGCTTGTATGCCGCCATTTGTACAGTAGTGCTTTCTGCCATAATGACAATGGACTAAGCTTCTGTAAGCCAGGCCCAACTAAATGTTATATAAGAGTTGCCATGGTTAAGGTGTCTCCTCAAGCAATAAAACCCTAAGACAACTCTTAAACAAATGTCTGTTACTTTTCAGCCCTTTTTATCTATGTGACAGAGAAAACCTAAAGCCTGCTCTGTCCTAACAATTATAGGAAACTACTGACTCCAGTGCCAGCAAAGAGAGAAAATATGAACAAACAGCCAAGAAAGGAAAGATAAAATCATGATATGGAGTCAAGGCAGGGACGGCTACCCTCTAAATTTTCCTACAGACTGCCATTTCATAAGGGAGGGGCTGTCCCAGGGTCCCTCTCCAGGAGATAGAGAGAATGCCAAGAACTCACAGAACTGCCTGCTTCCTCTGCCAACCTGATTTGCCTGGGCAGAAAGACTAAATAAAAGCATCACAGACATTCTGTTTGTCTTCAAAAGTAAGATAGTGAAATGGGATACAGCTTATTTAGTCCTCCTTTGGGGTTTCAACCCCAGGGCCCAGGAAATATTGCAAAGTCTGCAGGAATTTTCCATTTTCTAACCCCTTCCTGGAGACTTTAAACATGGACAGGGAGAATCCTTCTGAGTGGGACCACACCAAGGTCAGTGTAAGGTACCTAGTTTCACACAATAGGTTTTTTACCATAGGAGTAAGAGGAGCTATTTTTTCAGGCCACAGGTTATGTCTCACGGCCATGGAGACTATCAAAACTACAAGGGAAAACTTGACAAAATCATTTAACAAAACCTTCCCTCATAACAAAAAGAATTTGGCCAGGAATGCAAATGTTATCTGCACTGACACTAAAGAGCACAGTGGTTGGGTTTTACTTTTCTTCTTGGATTTTTAAATATTCCCAGATGTGCATGAGTTCAGGTGACAATTTTATTCCCAGGGCAAAGCTAGACAAGCTTCACAGTTGCCCCTTATTTCAAAAGAAACTCGCAGCATTTTAGTGAAACCCATAAATGCAAAGCTTGTTTAAAATAAATACTAAGCTGTGGTGGCCAGAGAGATGGTTCCATGGTTAAGACACAGCGTGCTCTGCCAAAGGACCAGGGTTTGATCCCTAGTACCCCACATGGCTGCTAACGCCAGTTCCAGGGCATCTAGCGCCCTCTTCTGGCATCGGAGGGCATTGCGTGAGTGTGGTGTGCAAATACCCATCAATCTAAACACCTATACACATATAATAAAATACTGTTTTCAAAAACTGAGCTGTGTCTATTGACAATATTAAGTGCTCATAGGCAAAGGGAGGGAAAGCAGTAGCAGCAGGTAACAAAACAAAACAGCACTCAGCCATGTGAGGATGGCAGAGAGGACCAAAAACTACAAGGCTGCAGGCTCACTGTGATTAACAGAAGTCAGCTTGCTTAACAAAACTCAAGAAAAGTCTTACATATGGTTTCGCAGAAAACTGGGCCTTTTTTTTTTTTTTTTTTTTAACAGAAAAATGGTGACATAACAAACCAAGTACAGTCACTAGATGCTTTGTAATTCTCATCAACGTATAAATGGCCCGAGAGTACCAGGATGTGTGATCCTGGAGGAAAAATGAACAGGGTGAGCGGAGAACTCTGAGAGGAACCAACCAATCACTGTCAAGAATTCAACGGCATCTGTTATGCAACAGGATCTGTTCTCCAGTTGAATGTGAGCAATTCCGAGGACATGAAGTATGCGGCCTTGAATAGAACACAGACACTGGTCATGGGTGTTTACTGCGTGGAAATCAATAGAAAAGGCTGCTGGTAAAAACCCACTCCATATCCATGTGTACATGTACAGAGACGGATACTGATATGAAATGGGGGTACCTAACAGTTTACAGTGAAAGAGTATATGAACACCCATAAGCAAGTTTTATCCTGATGCTAAATATTTTGCTACAAGCACATCCAAACAAGTACTCTCCTCTGACCCGACTGATTACAGTATTGTATGTATGAATCTGAAATATCTGGTGACTGTCATGACGGAATGGAATGGCACCTTAACGTGCACCCTAATCCCTATCAATGGGCTCATTTCTAAGTGGGCATGAACTTTTAGATATGGGAGAATTTACTGACAGACTTAACCGGAAATACATTCACGAAGTAAGAAGGGGCGGGGTGGGGGCGGAGTTTACTGGTTATAGCAATAGGGTTATTTCAAGGATAGGTTAGGAGGGATAGCAAAAGGCTTATTTCAAGTATAGGCTGGAGGGTTATTAAAGCCCACAGAATGATTAGCTCAGCCTCTGGGGTAGTTTCGCATACTAAGTCCACAGACTTCTTATTCTGCCCTGTCAACTCCAAAGCTCTAACTTCAGGGTACATTTTTCTCACTACTTCATTTCCATAACAAGATCTGCATATTCTTGACAAGTAGCTCTCAATCCTCATTCATGGCGGGTTGGCGTTTGAATGAATGAATGAATGAATGAATGAGTGCAAGCAGGTAACGTTAAAAACAAAATCTGCACACATAAGACCTACTGAAGGGCAAACAAAGGATTCCAGATCATTGTTCTAACGACGGAAAGAAAACATTTAAAGAACGCCATGCCCTGAAACACATAAATAGGATTCTCAAAGCTCTGTAGCTCAAAACGGGGAAAGGAGCAGTGGGGAGGTGCACGGGTCGAAAGGAATCAGCAGGTTCGAAAGCCAGTAACTCCAATTGGAAAGCGAAATACAAAATAGTAAGAGGAAAAATCGAAGACGGAGAAGCCCCCGGAAGTAAAATCAACAATCGGGAAAGGAAAGCAATAGCGTGGAAGCAGCCACGGGACGTTCCCACGGATCAAAGCCGCAAGACCACGGCCCGCAGGAGGCCTGAGACCCAGGACATCCATGACCCCGGAACGCAAACCCGAAGCCTGAGACACCGCGGGGGCGAGTTCCCGGGAACGCCTCCCGCCCTTCTCAAGCAACCCCGCCCACTGGGCCCGCCCCGTCCCGCCAGCTACTCACCGGATTCGCTTCCCACATAACGGTGCGAAATCGAGCGGAGAGAGCCTGGGGGAGGGGCTAGCCGCAGGGTCGGTATGGCGGGCTTTTTCCGAGGGTCTCTGGGAGCGAAGGACCCGAAAGGCACCCCTTACGGAAACCTTCCTTCTCCCCCTCCCCGTCACAAGCTGGCGTCTTCGGACCATCGAACCTCCCGACTTCCGCCTGGAACCAGCCAATCAGTGGTGGTCCCGCCCACCACAAAAGATCGCTCCGCCCCCGTGTTGCCCTTCGGAACTTCCGCGCATGTCGTCGCCTTTGCTTGGGTTGTAAAGCGTTTAAAGCCGGCTGTCCTCGCCACCACGTGATCCTCAAGGTTGTATTTCCTCCCTGCAGAACCCATAATTATTAAGATCACCTTATACTGAGTCTAGTGGCCAAGAGCTAGGCCTGAGAAACCCAGCTCGACCAATGGCATTTGGGTTAAGCTTCAATCTCTTTGTTTCCTTCTCCCTCCGAGTGGACATGGTGATAGTGCCACGTAAGAGTGTTGCGAGCTTCCTGGAATCAAGTACTTTGGTGTTGGCGATATAGAAATCAAAAACAAAAACAAAACCAACGAGCAAACAAGCAAACAAAAAGAACACAATAAAAATGTGTGAGTTATTGGCCAGATGTCACTGGGCCTGGAAGTGAACACTGACCTATATGTTGTCACTGCCCTCGTGGATTTTAGAATGTTAGAGAAGAAAGCAAAAAGTAATTTGGAAATGCAAGAAGGCATAACGTGAAATTATAGGCAGCGTGGCAAGTACAGAGATCGCTGAGCACACTTACCTAGGGTGTCTTGAAAGCTAGGGCCACAATTAGGCACAGAAGTAGTATGGGCAAAAATAAATGAAAGAATACACACAGATTTAGAACCTGATTTAAAAAATTTTCAGTATGATATCCTCCCATTCCCATATGTATGAATCTCTTTCATTAGACTGATGGTGTCCCATAGTTCACACGCAACGTACGTCTGAAGTAATCTGCGGTGATACTATTTTTGTTCAGGTATTTATTCATTAACCTCTTTGGAACTAATTCTTAGAAATGAAACTGTTCGATAAGAAATTAAAGAAAAAAATGCTGCTAAATGGTTAACCAGTTGCCTAAATATTTATTGAATGGTATAATCTGTTTGATACTCATTGCTTTGAAATACAATCACTAATGAGAAGCTAAATTTGCACACATGTGCATATATACATGTATTTTTGAATTTCTTATCTATCTGCCAACCATCTGCTTTTTCCTATGCTAGGCCAGGCTATTATCATACATAGATTTCTGATGTACTTGCTCTTTCATAAGGAAAATCTCCCAACTTTCTTTTTCAGGTTTTTTTTTTTTTTTTTCAAATTAATGAATTCTTATTCAGAACACACTTCTTCTTCTTCTATTTAGGTCATGTGTCAGGACAAGGTGTTCTGGCCACTGAACCCTGCTCCACCAATGAATTAGACCTCTAAGTCTCTCATATCTTTAAATACATTTAAGATCCGTTCTACAGAAATTTGCACAATTCTTATGTGTTTGTTTTGGATGTTTTATAGCTTTTTTTTTTTTCAGAGTGGAATAGTTTTCATTGCTGTAATTTAGGAAAGCTGTTGGTTTTTGCGGCTTTATCATCTGTCATACTACCCTGAAAATATCTTATTAGTTCTATAATTTATCAGCCAATCTGTGAATTTTATACATACAATAATGTTGCCTGCAAATAAGATAATATTCTAAATCCTCAGAAAAACCTCAGAGATTATAGAACAAGATAATAGTCATCTGGTTTTAATGTAATAAAATAAGAACAGGTTCCTAGCTATCTCAACACTCTTTTAAATACACTAGTACTTATAAATCAGTTTCGTTCTATTTCTGGTTTACTACATGAAAGGTTGTTAAATACTATTAATTGTTTCTTCTCTTTCATTGTGACATCTGTTTCAATCTGGGTCATCAATATAATGAATGACTTGAATAGATTTACTAATCTCCAGTCCCCTCCCTCACATTCATGAAATAAACTCTACTTGTCATAGTGTATTAATTTTATAAGACTTTCTCAGTTTAATTTATCATTGATTTAGGTATGATAGTAATCTCAGCTCCTGGGGGATGGAGAGTTTGAGGTGAACATGAGCTACATAAAGAGAGCCGGATTGTCTTTAAGAAGCTGCGTCGGCATGATACTACCCTTGAGAAGCAAGCAGTAGCATTTGAACCAACTTTGGAATTAGTCTTTTTCAAAGTCGGAGTTGTCCTTACAACGCAAGTCAACCAGAGGAGTTAAGACAAGGCCCTCAATCTTTTGTTTTGTTTGTTTGTTTGTTTGTTTGTTTTTCATGACAGGGTTTCTCTGTGTAGCCTTGGCTGTCCTGGACTCACTCTGGAGACCAGGCTGGCCTCAAACTCACAGACATCCTCTGTCTCCCTAGTGCTGGGATTACAGGCTTGTGCCACTACCACCTTGGTAAGGTCCTCAACCTTTTGTGGGCTGGGGGTTATACTTCATTTCCTTGAAGCCTTAGGGTTACCAGGGCTGCTGACAAAGGAGATAGGATGGGAGAAAACGTGACTAATGTTGATGTATGTTGGATAAATAGACTCTAAAATACATTGTTACATCCCAGAGTAACAGGAAGAAAACAAAAAATAGCCACACAAATTTCAGAGATATTTTTCTTATATTTTTGGCTGTGAGCCTAGCCTTTAATGGATGAGCCACCTTTCTAGTCCAAGATACTTTGTCTTCTTACTGATTTAAGAAATTAAAGAATGAGTATTAGGAAGAATTGTGGACAAAAGAAAATTTAGTCCTTGAGCCACAAGTTAGTAGCTGGTAGGGCTTTAACTGAATAAGACATATTAAACATATATGACTTAAAAACATATGGTTTTCAAAATGGAAACTTGCATGAGACTGCGTGTATTTCCAGTATCCCTCTGCCATAAATTCCCAGTGGCTAGCCTCTGGTTTCAGCCATGCTGGCCCCTTGGGACTTGGAATAGGGCTCTCTTCCTCACTGAAATGACCTGCCTGGGCCCTTCCAGGTATAGATAATTTAATTTACCTTTTACTTTGCTGAAGAATGAAATGAATCTTAGACTTTCTAAAATAGTCCATTGGATGTTGACTTCATTACTGTCTCCCAGCTTCTGGGAAGAGGGGTGCCAATCTCAGGGGCTCAACCTCTCACGGCCTTCCCAGGAACCACCTTCCATGCCTAATGTCTGCAGTTTCCTTCTCACGGTAGCACAGCCCCCAGCAGGGGAACCCCTCTTTGTTTCATTGTACTGGGGTCCCAGAGCCAGAGCCCTAGCAGCCATGTGTACTGATTGCAGGCTAAGCAAGGCTGGACGTTTCATTTTATCTCTCATGTTCCTGTGTTTGTGGAGGTGCCATGAGCTAAGCTAAACCCAGCCTGGGGATTCCTAGGTGATTGGAAGACTTTTAGATCTTTGAATGCCAGGGATGGTAAGAGGAAGTGCAGGACAGGAAAGAGTAGAGAAGAGAGGAGCCTGAACATTATCGGTTGCACTAAGGAATGAGGATAGGGTCTGGTTGAATTAATGAGGGTGGGAGATGAGTTTCTCCTCAGCCAATACGAAGAAAAGAGAACCAAGCAAGTGGTAGCATATAGGATGCAACATTACCTATTATTTTAATACTATTACCATAATTTTCATTCATTTTATTTTCTTCCCTCCCTCCCTCCCTCCCTTTCCATTTTTCCAAATCTATGTATTAGGCATCATAGTCTGCAGACTTTTGCCTCCCAACTAAATGAGCCTTTCTACCTTTGAATTTCAGAATACTTTTAATTTGATAGAATTAAAGAGAAAATTTATCGATCGTGCTATACAGGACTCCCATAGTATCTCCAATATTGACAATATGGTTTTAATAGCACATACTAATGATTTCATTGTAATCAATTTCCACATGCCTGTAACATACTTTGATTATATTCAATGCCAGTCCCCTTGTCTCATGCCCTCCCCCTGGTTGATTTTCTAACATCCACACTTGCAACCAGACCTTGAGGGGCACTAGGAAAGGATATGAGCAGCAGCTTCTGTATCAGAAAGGAGAAGAGGGGTCTGGAAGAAGGCTCAAACGGAGAGAGGAGGGGCCAAAAGAGAGCGAGGGAGTGCTGGAGAAAGTGTATTTGCACCCATTGCATGTAAAGACCCAGCTCTGTCTGAGAGGGAGCCAACAATGGGGCCAGGCCCCAGAGTCTGCCCTGCTGTTGAAGTCTGACAGTTAACAACCCCAACAGGAATTAAGAGGTGAAAGAAGCAGGTGAAACATTTCAGAAGCTGAGATAAGCATTCCTGGGAAGGAATTCTCTTTTAAAAACATCAAAATGCAATCCCCACAAATTTTAATTAGGAAACATGACAAGGAATTAAATTCGACCTTTTAAAGAATGAAGTGCTAAGTAACTCGCCCACACTCACTGGAAGGACGCTATTGAAAATACCAGTGATTATTAGCTTTAGCTGCTGGGGGAAATGATCCAGGCACAAAGATGGGCATCAGCATTCAGCTCACAGCAGCGGGCAGAAGCAGCAGCTGAGATGTGTGGCCATCCTAATTAGAGGACGCAGCATTCTCAAAAGACTCCGGAGCCACCACATTCCTGGCTGGGGCTTTCCTTCTAGGAATGCCACATTCAGGTTTTGGTCATCACCACGTTTTGGTTTTGTTTTTGATTTTTTTTTTTTTTTTTTTTTTTTTAAGGACTTAAAAGGAATGCCTAGAGCAGAGACAGCACACGGGGCTTAGGAAACGGTGCTAGAAGCTTTGATATGGAAAACAGAAAGCTTGCGAACACAAACGCTGGCCTGAGACGTGGTCTAGAAAGGCATGTGAGAAGGTGAGGGAAAGAAAGCTTTGCTGTAGCAGAAAGAGCAGGTGGAGGGTAGCTCACTCTGAATCCGAGGGTCCACATCCAGGGACCCCGAAAATTATCTATGGTTAAGTATTCCTTAATTCTTCATTCTCCAAATATTTATGGAGTTTCTTCGATGATCTAGAGGTTCTCTCTCTCTCTCTCTCTCTCTCTCTCTCTCTCTCTCTCTCTCTCTCTGTCTGTCTGTCTCTGTCTCTCTCATAGGTCAGTAAAACAAAAATCCTACCTTTGTGTTACTTACATGGCAGGGTTCAGACGGCCTTGAGATGGAACAGAGAGGAAGCTAACAACAACGTAGTGTGATAAGTAAGTACATTTCAGAGTTTAACGTAAAGAGCATTGTAAGGACCCAGGATAGGCCTGGGGAAAGGGAACTTTTAAGACTAACTCAGAGGAGAGGAGTGTATGATTAATAGAGATCCTAACAAAGTGTTCCAAGCAGAGGAGACACTCAGTGCAAAATTCCAAAGCAGTAACAATACATGCAGAGAGAGAGAGAGAGAGAGAGAGAATGAACTTTGGAAAGTGTGTGTGTGTGTGTGTGTGTGTGTGTGTGTGTGTGTGTGTGTATGCGCGTGCGCTGAAATTTGAACAGAGCCTATTGTTTATGTGGAACTAAGCATATGTGTGATGCTACATGTGTGTACATATTTATGTACATATATGTATCCATGAGTTTATAGCTGTATAGACATGTAAGCAAATATGCTTGCCCAACAATTTCATGAAATAGCTAATTTATTGCACCTGTTCTTGTGAGGAAACTGAGGCAAAGAAAAGTTAGTGTGCTCAAGGGCAAGGAGTTTAACCACGGAACTTCATTCCAGGGCCCAAACCGCTAATTGCTACCTTACACAATTTCTCAGTGTGATTTAAAGCCACCTACTTCTGACTGTTAAACCCTCAATGGATTCAAGTATCCTCCCAAGGAAAATGTGCTTTTCTTTCTTAAGGAAAACTGTGTTGCCTGCTGTTGTGTCGCCTATGACCCTTACCTAGCTCTTTGTTCCTTTTCCTAACTCCAGAGACACTCTTTTCTGCTAGCGAGTCCTTGGTGGCCAAGGTCTTTGCTTGCCAAGTCAAGCACACGTCTGTGGGAGGAGCTTTGGCCCAGTCTGTGGGAGTGGTGGGGTGCCTCTGTCGGTTAATAATGCCAGCATGGCCTGCATTTAAAACTGTATTTTCCTATTCCCTCTACTATAAAATATACCACATGGTGGGGTGGTGTTTGTAGTGGCCCCCCATGCCACACTCCTGGCTTTCAGTAGTCTTTAACCTTTTCTCTCAAGGCCAGTACCTTCCTTCTAACAGCTAGTGAACTGAGCTCTAAGAGTAGCCATGTTGTATGGTGAGTGGATTATACATCATTATATCTGTAAGATAACTTTTTAAAAGCCATACCTCTGATCCCCTTATTCATTTCCAGAGCATCCAGGAGCACAGAGCCCCACCCTGAAAGCTGTCCACTATTTCCAGATCCCAGGTGCTCTGCCCACAGTTACAGCTCTGTATTGACTCCAGGGTTCAAGGAGTTATACTAAAGGTGGAGGTGGGGTAAGAAACTTTTTCATATTTTCAGTTCCCATTTTATATGTTAGGAAGAAAATCTAACCTTTCATGTTTAAATAAACTTGTTTATTATGACACCAAAGGCCACATTCCCCTCCTACTTTGAAGCCCTTTCTTGCATGTGACTAGCTGCTTCAGGGGAAAGAGGAAAGAGATGGGGATACATTGTTAGTGCATAAAAGGGGTGAGTAGCCTACAGCACTTCCGGTCTGCCCAGCTGCATGATGTTGAGCCAATCCAATTCCACTTTGGAGCCTCCATCTCTGTCTAAAATGAATGAGCTGTGCATAAAATGAATGGTTTGGACTTGGTGGTCATCAAGGTTGCTAGCATCTCTTACTGTAATAAGATACAATTAGATGTGATGCTCAGATACATCTTTACCAAGGTCCCCACAGGTGTGCAAAAGATCCTATTTCCATACAATTAATTGGCTTACAAAGGCACAAGCCACCCAAATAAGATAGAGACAAGAAACTTCAGAAATGAATGGACAGACCTCTGGTCCAGAGCAACTTATATTGGTGCAAATAAAGTGATGTGGACACTCTTACCGTACCACCCGTTGGACCTTTTGGGCCAGGTCACCATAATATACCTCATGGATGGCCCCAAGTCACAGAGAAAAGATCTTGGAAGTCACCCCATCCCCCACCTACCTGTAAGATTTGGCAGAACTCCTGTTCTAAGATATTCCAGACCCTGAATAAGCTTGAAGCTGCAGTAGGAATGCATATAATGGTGTACTCCTCCAAGGCCAATGAAAGAAATATGGTTTGGAATGATTAGGCATGGCATTGACGTGGCAACCAGTTCTCAAAAAGTACAGTGCTGACAGAAAAACAAAACAAACAAAACAAAACAAAAAAAAACCTTATCCTCTATTGTAGAGTATTTGATCTTCCTTGCATCAGATCCAGTCTTGCCCTCCAGGGCAACGTCTGAGCTTTTCAGAAGGCCTCTAATCACCTGTTCTAGCCAGTCTGAACATGCCAGGGGTTCTAAGAAAGGGAAACTAAAAGGAAAAGAAAAATGTTGCTTGTGATCTCTCACATTGAGCACTTTTCATTTTCATTCACCCTAGGGGTATTTCTCACAGCTCTGGTTTTCTGGTCTTATACTCAGAGTGCGGACGGAAAGCATCCAGATTTGGAGAAGGATCCTCCATAAGTCTTGCCTATATGACTTGGGGCCGTTCCATATTCGATTTGGGGGTGTCTTTCAATCTGCTTGCTCTTTTGCTCTGTGGTGGGAAATCTTGTTTATTTCCAACACAAGATGGCGCTGGCACACAGACAGTGATTTTCTCATACGCAGAGGGCAAGCCATAGCACAAACTTTTTAATAAGCTAGCGAATGCTTGTGTTTTGGATGGACAAGCCCAGCTCTGGTGAAGGCCATGCCCAGAGGACTCTACTGTGTCATATTGCTTTATCCAGGATGGTGGAGACGATAATTCTGATGTGTACTTAAAAGTAAAGATAGTTAATTTAAACTAGGAATCCCTTAAAGACAGTCTGTCAGCATTAGAGATACAAGGTCAGGAGTGTTTGCTGAGTTCCTGTGATCTAAGATGATGAGTCTTATATTCCAACATGGGATGTGTCTTAACCACTTAGTGCCAATGTAGGCTCAGGTCATGAGGTTGCTTTATGGACAGTGGGGTCATTTGCAGGTTCTTAGATGGGCTGTTCGATAGATAGCTCGCTGTTTGATCTATAACCACCAAGCAAGTTCTGATACCTTACCATCTGAGGACAAAGCTAGGATTAGAAAGGAGTCTGCCTGCCCGTCCTCTGTCTCCCTCCCTGCTCCTACATGAATCTCCACATTACAAGCTCCCCTGCCTCCAATCTATTTAAGCTCACGCAGTAACATCAAAACTGCCACCGCCACCACCCACCCCCCAGAGAAGCAAGCATGTTTTCAGGAACTAGACTGCTCTTCCTTAGAGCCAAAGTGTGTGATATTTCTCTGGAACTGTTGGTCAACTAAAACTCCTGTGTCATTCATGTGAAGATGTCCCATTGTTGTATATGAAATTGTGTGTGTGTGTGTGTGTGTGTGTGTGTGTGTGTGTGTGTGTTAGCAGGTGTGCATGTGTGTGCATGTGTGTGTAGACCAGAGGTCAATACTGGATGTATTCCTCTCTTGTTCTCTAGTTTATTGTTTGACATAGGGTTTCTTACGAATCCCAGAGTTTACAGATTTAGCTAGTCTGACTGACTGGCCAGTGAGCTCCAGAGAGCCACCCTTTTCACCTTGCAAATTCTGGGGTTACAGACCTGTGCCACCCCATTCAACTTCTACATGTTCTGGGGATCCACACTCAGAGCCTCATGCTTGCATAGCAAGCCCTTTTCCCTCCCAGTCACTTTGCAACCCATGTGATTTGCTTTACAAACTAGAACACTAGAGTTAAGCCTTATGCTGTCATACAGTTTTAAGTTGTGGAAATTACTGAAAACAGTTTAGTACTGGGTCTGTTACCAGACATTCTGGGATACAAGTCTGTTCCTTCCATCATGCAAACCCTATTTGTGATCTTGAACAAAAGACTTCATTGCTTTAAACATCAATTTCCTTATCTCTAACATGGAGAGTTATGTCATTGCTACCTTCTTCATAGGTTGGTTACAAGTTATATGTGATAATTATTTAGAAGAAGTCTAGCACCCACAATGCATAGCACCTAGTAAGTGATTGATAAGCATTTGCTATTATTAGTTTCTGCTTAGCCCTCACCTCAGTTCTCCTTTGTGTCATAAGAAAATCTGATGACTATCTCTTCTAAGACAAAAATACTCTCCTGAAAGCCTAAAAGAGAGCTCACAGCCCCCACCGATTTCCCTTGAGGCCGCTCACACACTAATCAGCCTCTGCAGGTGTAAACCCAGCCCAGCCTCGCCTGTCCTCCTGGCAGTCAGCCAGTTCCCGTCTTATCACACTGCAATTATGATGGGTCTTGTCAAAGGCCAGGCTGAAAGCAAGGATAGTTTTGATGTCTCTTCTCTCTACCAATCTAATATCCCTATCAAAAAAGGAATAAATGAAGACATGTTTTGTTTCAGAGCTTTGGGGTTGGCTCGGCATGATCTCTGCTTTTCTAAAGACGTACAAAGAGTCTACTTAATAATCTGTTCAGTTGATGGGTTAAAAGTGGCGAAATTGTGGGTTATTTCCCCTTCGTTTCTATTATTATAATAATGTTTGTGGAGTAAATAGCTTTTTAAAATTCTGTTCTAGAATTCTGCCAGGGGTAATTGTCAGGCTGGCTGGCTTATAGTTTTTATAATATGCCCTTCCCCCCTTTTGAAAATGGGGACAACTTTGTCCTTCTCTTGTCTGTTAACAGTCCTCCCATTCTCCATGCTTTTTCAAAGGTTATTGACAATGGTTCTGAGAGTTCTTTGAACAACCTGGGGCGTGATTTGTCTAAGTCTGGAGATTTGAATTTATTAAGGGGGGTGAAAAGAGTGCCACATTGGTTTCCAGCCCTGGTTTTGCCATTCGCTAGCCCAGGGAGCACAGGCAGCTTTTGATTCTGCTTTAGCCTGATTTGGCCCCATCTGTGAAGTAAGGCTTTTGGACCAGATCAAGATGTGTTGAAGGTCACATCAAGGTCTAATGGCTTCTAGGTCCTAAATCAGCAAACATTTTCCTGCTAACTTTTCTCATTTGTCTGGGCTCTCAATATCCTTTTAATAAATATTTTCTATCCTCTTTTATTTTGAGCATCCATTATTTTATAGTCACTTGTTTGTTTATTTTGTATGTGTCTGTGCATGTGCATACATAACAGTGAGATTATAAAGGTCAGATGACAACTTATGGAGGCTGACTCTTTGCTTCTACCATGTAGGTCCAGGGGTTGAACTCAGATCTGAGCTTGGTGGCATGCTTCTTCCCTGCCCATCCACCTCACCAGCCCTGAACATCCTTTGATATAGAATCACTGTGACGCTTGGGGACCATATAATTTGGATACCTTGATTCATTACCATTGTATCTTCTAAACCTCTGCACCCTGCATCACTGCCTGCATGTGTGTGCCTTATGCATGGTCCTCTGGTGCTAATATCACCTCCCTAAGGTGGTCTATCTCGCCAGCCCTGCTCTCAGTTCTAATTCTCCCATAGGAGGTGTTTTATAGACAGTCTGAGTTGCCCACATATCTAATGTGTTCCATGCATATCTCTGATATTCATCATAATGCCTTGTGGCATTTGGGTATGGGTGCTCTATTAAATGTCCCCTTATGGATTCATGTATCTAGGATCCTGCTTTTCTGGCCTGCCTTTACTCAGAGGTGAACACTGTTCTGGGGGACACTCAGTAAATTTCTAGAAGAACATGGAATGAACTTGAAGGCATTAACAGGAATTTTCCTCCTAATCAGAATGTTTGATTAATTAATACATAGACGTTTTTGTAGTTTTTATCTTGGGGTTCACAGAAAGTTGATCCATTGCAGATGAGTTAATACTAAAAAACGAGTTTATTTGAAAACAAGGAAGAGATTTTAGTATACAAGGGAAAACGAATATTGAACTGGGTCACTGCCCTCCCTATGAGAGAGATCTGAGAAAAGTTCCAGAATATGTAGAAATAGTAATAGGTTCAGGATTGAGTCTGACTCATGGTAGTTTACCTAGCCTTCCTGTAGGGTCACAGCAATGTAATGGATCTTCTCCCCACTTACCCCTTCTTCTCAGAGCTGGGGTTCAAACTTGAGCCTTGCATACAATAAGGAAGCACTCCACCACTGTGCTGGATAGCCAACAGCCAGGAAGTTTAAATCTGTGCATTGGGAGCCAAACTTAGGTATTTGATTCAGTAAGTAGTGAGTTAGTTAGTTAGTTAGTTAGTTAGAGTCAGGGTTTCACAAGTATCCCAGTCTCCCCTCAAACTCATCATGTAGCCAGCAGATGACCTAGCACTTATGACCCTCCTACCTCTCTAGTGCTGGGATTATAGGCATGCGCCATCACTCCAGCTTATATACAGTGCTGGGGAGCTAACTGGGGTGCTGCATTCCCTGAGCCAGCACCTGAGATGTAGCCCTAACCCCTACTTATATTTACTAATAAGGGGAAGAGACTCCCCAGTGCTCTTTATTAGACCATGTATAACTCTCAGCAAACATGGAAAGTATAAATAGAAAGGGAGAATTATCACAGCCTCCACAATATTCCCAAAGTTATAAATTACAACAAGTAAGCTTTCAATTTTTCTAATTTCTTTTTAAAAATTATATGGAGAGGTTTATTAAATGAGCATGGGGAGAGAAGGAAAAGGGGGTCCCCAGAGAGAGACAGAGACAGCGGAAGAGAGGGAGAGGGAGAGAGAACAAGAAGAGAGGGGGGGCAATTTTTTCTAATGTCTTGAGTTTTATTTTTAATGGATGTTTTGCATGCATGTGCACCAGGTGCACAAGTGGTGCTTGGGAAGTTCGGGAGAGGACACTGGGTCTCTTGGAACTGGAGTTACAGATGGTTGCACGCTACCATGCAGGTGCTGGGGACCAAACCTGGGTGCTCGGCAAGAGCAACAAGTGCTCTTAAAAGCTGAGTGCTCTCTTCAGCCCTGTAAGTACCCTGAACACAGCATGCAGGTTTCTGCCATTGCTGAAACATTACATGGGAAATGACTGGCGGTAAGGCTTTAGCTCGGTGGGTGAAGGGTGCAGCTGGTTGTACAGCTCAGAGGCAAGGCACTTGTCTGAGTGTGTGAGGCCCTGAGTCCAACCTCCAGAACCAGAAAAAGAAAACACTCCAGCCCCCCAAAATAAAGTCTTTTTTTAAAAATCAACTACAGGGGGCTGGAAAGCTGGCTCAGTAAGAGGGACAGTTGCTGATCGTTCAGAGGGCCCATTTGATTCCCAGCATCTACATGGTGGCTCACAACCATGTGTAACTCCAGCTCTAGGAAATCTGCCTTAGATGCAGCCAAAATAGCCATACACATAAAATGGATTTCTTAAAGAAAACTCAGCTACAAAACCTCACAAAACACACCAGGGAAAGTTGAGACAGTATGTACAGATGAGACTGTCCTAGGGACGTGGGCATTAGGGCTGTGGAGCTCTGTGGAAAGATACACAGACCTGGACGCAGAAAGTTTGAAGTGTTGGTAAAAAAAAAATTAAAAAAAAAAAAGTGCTACGTTTCTCAGAGAAATGTTCCAGGGCTGGATGCCACTGGAATATAAGAGAAAATGACTTGTTCCTGTGAGGTGTGTCCTACCTAGCATTTGAAAACATGTTTATTTTATTCCAGAAACTTCTCTCCACATGCAAGAAAAGAGAGTAGAGATGGGAATAACCTTGCCCAGTGACCCACAGTACCAGCAGCTGAGGGCCAAGTGTTCAAATACACAAACTTGTGGAGGACATTTCCTATTCAGCCCTACAGCAGCAGA
Organism: Acomys russatus; assembly: GCF_903995435.1. Taxonomy (NCBI): domain Eukaryota; kingdom Metazoa; phylum Chordata; class Mammalia; order Rodentia; family Muridae; genus Acomys; species Acomys russatus. The sequence continues at coordinate 53,401,484 of NC_067149.1, read as the reverse complement.
GCTATCAAAAGGCCATGGGACTGTAAGGGGTGGACTACTCAGAGGTATTTAGATCACAAGGAGCTGGTCCTTGAGGGAAGTTGGGGAGCTCCAGACATGAAAACTGGGGTTTTACTCTGTTACGTGTTCTTCCATCGTATGCCACCACAGATCCAAAGCAACAGAGGACCCCTCAGGAACTCAGATCCCCAGAACTGTGAGCCCAAACAAACTCTCTCTTTCTGAGTTCATTTTCTCAGATGTTCACAACAGCAACAGAAATCTGAGCAGCTGTGGTCAAAACAAAACACCAACGTCATTAAATAACATCAGACACTTTCATCTTCCTTAGCAACCGCATACATCTGATGACACAGACTAGGACTGAACCTATTTCCACCTTCCAGCTCTGGGTCTTGAGTCTATGACTATTTCTGAGTCCCTTTTCTGTATTTTTCAAAAAATCTAGATGATAAATACTTACCCATTTATTTTAAAGAGTAAATCTGATAGGCCATGCCAAGAACATGGTCTGATTTCTGATATTTGGCAAGTGTTGAACAATATCTGTTTCCATGACATAAAAATTTAGGTTTTTTCCTAAGTGGATATGTGATTTTTAAAATTTCATTTTCTAAACTTTAAGCAACAATCAACAAATCTGCAAATCAGTAAGTTAATAAAATTTATATGTCTTTAAAATAAGAAATTAAGGCACCCAGGCAATGCTGCTCATATAGCATGCATGGCAGACACTGCCATGGTGAACAAATACATGATGGAAAGATGGGAAAGATAAGTGGAGCGATACTTGCACTGTGGAGAGAGACTGTGGAACTAGAGACTCAGTGAGGTGCAATGGCAGTGAGGCCCAGGTTGATCTGAGTGGCCCGCACTGGCACCTAAGGCCATGGTGATGTCCAGATCCATGCTGCCACCGAGGGCCACATCCTGGGCTGAGTTCCCCACATCTGGGGCCAGGATCTGTGTTGATGGCCATGGCCACGTGTTACCATGAGCCATGTGGATGTTCATGGTCTGTGCTGCAGCCTGCAGCCACACTGATGTCTATGGGCCATCCTGCCACTGGGGGCTATATTGATGTGAGTGGCCTGTGCTTCCATATGAGGCCATGGCGGCGTCCATGGCCTGGTCTGCTTCTGAGGGCCTTGTCTGGGTCTGAGGTCCTACTTCAGTGGGGCGTGTTTGTGGTCTGTGCTGTCACCAGAAACCATGTGGAAGCTAGTGAGCAAGGAGGCTACTTTTGCAGTTATACCGATGATCACAGATGCATAGTGGAGAGGGACATAGAAAGCTCTGTGCAACCCCTACTGCCACCACAACTCCCACCCTACCCCAAAAGTAGCAACTTAAACAAGAAGCCGTGGAAGAGAAGTCTTTAAAAGTGTGATGAGGATGCTGAAGGCAGCGCTCTACAACAATGGCTTCTGGTGGGGTGCAGAAAAGGAACAACTCAGTTCAATTTAAAGTCTACCCATGCACCAGTGAGGATATGGAGAACACAAATTGGACTAGTTTTTATTTTTGTTGTTGTTATTTTGTCTTTGAATTTTTAAATTTTCTTTTCTAAGAGGAGGTCACAAACTGGGGCAGACATTGAAGGACTGGGAAATGAGTATGATTGGGCTGCATGATGTGAAATTCTGAAAGAATCAATAGAAATATTATGTTACAAGAAAAAGGAAGGGGGGCTGGAGAGATGGCTCAGTGCTTAAGAGCACTGACTGCTTTTCCTGAGGTCCTGAGTTCAATTCCCGGCAGCCACATGGTAGTTCATAACCATCTATAATGTGATGTAATGTGCACTGTATACATAATAAATAAATCTTAAAAAAAAGAAAGAAAAAAGAAGAACCCTCACCAAGAGTTAAAAACGTTAGTTCACTGTCATCCTAGCTCTGAGGACAGCATAGCCTTGTCTAAGGCTATGCAAGAGAGCAATAGTTGGAAAAGTAACACGAAGTCATATGGTGTGGATAAAGGTTCAGGCTCTGAGTGTTCAAACATGTTTTTATTTGATGCATCCAAGAAAATGTCTCAGAGCTTTCAGAGCCTGTGGCACAGTGACCTGTTACTTCCCAGTATTTCAGGCCGGCCCTGAAGTCAACAATACCAGGAAACTCAGGTATCTTACATCAACCCATGCTGTCTCAAGTCCCAGAGAAACATGCACATCTAAATTTTCTGAACCTCAGAAAAGTTCATAAGAGACAGAATACAAAGAAGATTTGATAACTGCATTCTGCTTCAGTGTCTTCCAAGCCATGGAAACACCCACCCTGGCAGATGTACAAAGTCTTCCAAAGAGTTGGTTGAACAAATGAAAGTTCTGGAAACATCCTTTGACCTTCCACATGGAGTTTACAGTTGTGGTTCAAGAAAAGTCTGGACAGAAGACCTGAGAAGAAGGGGTTCACTTATACCCTCAAGTGCTTGCCCGTTCCTCTCTGTGATGGTATCCTCTCTGTGGGTCCTTTTTATGATGGTACCCTGGACTTCTTTGGGATTATTTGCTTGGTTCTTAGGATTGCTGTATGCTTTCCTTTCCTGTCATGGGAACACAACTGCAACATGTATGAACTTACACCCACTTATTGTCCTGACTTCCTTCTATCACATCTTAAGTCTCTGAGATTGGGCACCTGCCCCAAATCCTCCACAGCACCTATTCTCTACAAATCAGGGATCTCTTTCTAAATAATGTTTCTAAGCCTCACTCCCCACTGGGCCTCCCTAGGCAGGTGGCTTTTTGTGGGTGTTTTGGGATTATTTTTTAAGATTTTATTTATTTTTATTTTATGTGTATTATCTGAATGTATGATGCAGTGCCTGCAGAGACCACAAGAGGGTATCAGATTTCCTGGGACAGGAAATTACAGATAAGTTGAGCCATCATGTCAGTATCAGGAATTGAACCTGGGTCCTATGCAAGAGGAGAGAATGCTCTGAAGTACTGAGCCATCTCTCCAGCCCCAAATAGTTGTGTTTTTTCATTTTTAAAAAGATTTGTTTTACTATTTTATTTATGTGTAAGCGTGTTGTGTGTATGCGTGCTTACAAAGGATACACACATACACACACACACACACACACATCCTTTAGAGCTGGAGTAATGGGCATCTGTGACCCACCCATCTGTGCCAAGGGTGCTGGGATCTGAACTCCTGTCCTCTGATAAAGGAGTAAGTGCTTTAAAGCATTGGCCCATCTCTCCAGTCCCCTGCTCATTGTTTTGTCCTTTGGGCCATGTTCTGCATCCTATTCTTCCATGCAGGCACAGTTATTTTCACTTTTGGTGGGTTACAAAAGGGTAGGAACTCATAATGCAATGCCTTATTTCTGTCTTCACTACCTCTTTCACTCCAGCATACACATACACACACACACACACACACACATGCACACACGCACGCATGCGCACACAGACACAGAGGCGGAGGAGCAAGGGGCTGTTACTGTGATCAACTAACTGGCAAAAGTGACATAAGGGTGCAAAATTTTATTTTTTCTTAATATTCCAAAGATTTCAGTACCTTGTGGAAGGCAGAGCAGAGTTCAGTGTTAGTGGGAGCATGGTGGTGGGGCTTTTCCATGATATTTCCCGAGGAAGACAGCCAGAACCAGTAACAAATAACCTTCAAAGGCTCATCTCAAGTGGCTTATGTTTGTCAGTCAGGCTTCACCTTATTTTTATTTGATCGGTTTTTACTCATTTTTCTGGTGTGTGTGTGCACGCGCATGCACGCGCACATGTGCATGTATACCTATACAAGTTTATGTGTATTAAGTACATACAAGTTCCCATGGAAGTCAGAAGATAGCGTCATGTCCCCTAGAATTGTAGTTACAGGGAGTTGTGAGCTGCCAGATGTAGGTTCTGGGAACCAAACCCATATCCTCGGTAAGAGCTCTTAACCATTGTGTCATCTCCACAATTCGCAGTGCCTCCTTCTATAGGCTCCATTGTCCTCAAATTGTCCCTCCAGATGCTTTCTGAGCATGTAAGAGGTAAGCCTGTTGAAGACATTTCCGTTCAAACCATTATATTCCAACCCCTGATCCCTCCTCACCAACTCATAAGCATCGGCCAATTTTAAAATGCTCCTAGTGTAACCTCAGGAGTGGCAGAAGTCCTGCCAGTTCCAGCACAGATTTCTCCAGTTCTATTCCTGACAGAGTCCTTGTCCTATCTGAAGCCTCAAGAACAGCCCACATTTCTGCTGGCACTCTGCTCTGCTGAAGTCCACCAGAACCACCTAGGAAACTCGAGCACAGCATCCTGTCCTCACCCTAGCCCTTATCTCCAACCTCTTGGCTAACACGCAAGCCCTGTGTAGTAAAGATATTTGTCTATCTGCTCATATAGAAATTCTTACCATCTTTGTTATCACCTAAATCGCCTGAGTTACCATTGCCTAGTTGTACATAATAGTAGATACAGAATGAACAAATACATAGAGTTTTCCCTTCACCTAGCTTTTCAGATTCCATCTGTCCTCTTCATTCTAGGGGGCCTCGTTTTACTCTTCCTCCTTCAAGAGTCTGTTGCTACAATAAATGTTCTGCTTACTGGTGCCCTGCTGTCCCAGAATCCAGTCTCAAAGGCTGTATGGTCTCCAGTGGTATGCTCATTAGATTCTGTGGTTTGAGAACAGGGTACAGAAAGAGGGTACATCACTGGGAGTGGAGGGGCCAGGAATGAATGAAGTCTATTTCGGTCATTTCAGAACCTCTCAAGTTTCTGGGCTGCCATTTTCCATGGGGGAATAATGAAGCTAACGAGTGGAGGTGCCATGTTTTCTTTTCACTAGCCTTGGTTTTTGGTTTTTGTTTGTTTTGTTTTGTTTTTTTCTGTGAGGCTGGAGGCTTTCTCTGGAGTCATCCATGGGAAGGGAGGAGACTCATATGTCTTTCAAGACAAAGGAAGGAATGTAAATAACAGCAACAAAAAACTGAGTCTACTATAGTGGACTCACTCTGTCTAAATGATTGAACATGATGTTAAAGGTTCCTACCAGACAAAAATATGGGTCCTGAAATTTTTAGAAGAAATCAATCTAGAATTTCATATAAAATCTAAATTCTTAAATGTTCACAGTAATCCCCATATCTGGGCCCAGTGGTCCCATACCTGTTGCCTATTAGCAACCTGTATTGTAGGGAGGAGAGTGAACACTGTGATCGACTGCCTGGGCTTGACTCCTTGTTCAGTTCTAAGTACAGTTTTACCAGCAGGGCTACCAGAAGCCACTTAACCTGTATTTTGTTGCCTGCCCTCTCTAAAATCAGGACAGAGCTTCAAGGATTGATATGCAGAGGAAGTTGATGCAGCAGGACACCCATCTTCAGTTTCCTTCTTTCTCTAATCTTTGCCCTCTGCCCTCTTTTTCCTTGCACAATAAACTGAAATTAACCCTCCTTCCATATCCTCGTTCAAGGCAAACTCAGGAATACTTTTTTAAAAAGTCACTTGTCACATTGTTTTCTAGGAAAATGTAGCATGCTCATCCCAAAAGGCACAGTGCTGGGCCAGCTGCTCACCTGACCCAACTTGCAGCTGTGCTAGAAGCAAACCTAGAGTCTCGTTCTATCTCTTTGCCGCTATGTTCATCAAAAGAGAAAGCTACGACCTTTCCAAAATTAAATTCTGGCAATATATTCACCAGTGGTCCTGACCAGGAAGCGAGGGGAAGACCTGAGCCAGCAGAGAAGCTCTGCAGCACCTGACTCTCGAGTTTTCAAAAGGGGAGGGGCAGCATAAATAAAGGAGAAAGGGGGAGAGTGTCCTGAACTGCTAACATTACAAGGGTGGGGCTCAGAATGAGCCTAAGACTTGCAAAAACAGCTCAGCTACAGCAAAAGCAGCTTTGTGCAAGTATGTTGGGAACAGGAAGAAAAGGGAAGAGCCAGGGCTAGCACTTGGAGCAAATGTAATGTCAGCAGATGACAGACAGACAGCAGAGTTACCCAAGTCCTACTTGGCTTCCATCATCTCTGTCTCCAAGAAGAATCTTCAAAGGGGAGAGGTAGTATAAACATGGTGAAGAGCAAATTGCAGCCCTGGGTGTGAAGCTTCATGGAAAATGAATACCTACCTTGGGTCTAAAGCAGATTCCTGGGGTTGGAAAGTACTCAGAGATTTAATCATAGAGCCTTTGTCAGGAATTGTGCAGGAGTCTTGGTGTTCATGCCAAAGGATTAGTGATGGGCAACTGTCCGAGTTGTGGAACGCAAGGAGTGTGTAGGTTTGTGAAATACTGCACTCCCTCGCTTAGCTTTGATCCACAGCAAACTCTAACCTGCATTATTAAAGAGATTGTAATCACTTAGAAAAGGAAGTGGGTGATCTCAAGCAGCCAGGGCAAGCTATGTAGAACAAACCACATCATGCTATCATCATCTCATATTTTTCTCTTTTGAAAGATATCCAAAACTCACAAGGTTGTTTTTAGTGAGTCTCTCAACAAAGCTGTGGACAAAACATCTTATAAGCTGGAGCAGCTAGAGACTGACAGACCTACTAGTTGGACAAACTACTATATCCAGGGAGCCAACAAGCAGAGTCTCAGTAACTCAGAGGAGGACTGAACAGGATGCCACCAGCCCTTGTTGGGGCCCAGAGACACAAACAGTATGTCAGCCGGTACATGTAGACTGACACAAAGCAAGAGGAGTAACTAACATGCTGCCATGTGGTAGAGGCAGGATGGGCTGCCACCAACAAGAAGCCAAAAGAAACATAGCAGGATGAAAGGGGAAGAACAAAAGTTCTTTGTTTCAGTTAAAAATAAAATTGAAAAGGCCGGTTCTGTGAAGCACTGAAAGCAAGACAACATGGAAAAGTCTTAAGAATTTTATTGAGCAAAATTATTCAGCATGACCAAAGAAACAACTCTTGGTACAGATGCAAGACAAATGAACAAACCTTAATGTTTGATAGGAATCTGTTCAGAGAAAGGTCAGTGAGGCTGAGGCTGTAGTTGGCCTTGTCGGCATCTGAGTATGTTGTCTTATTATGGGTTATTATGGGTACCACATTTCTCCTGCACTGTCAACTTTGTAATCGTTTTAGTCACCATGTAAACAACCGTTGCCATCTTGGTATATATCCCTGAAGGGTTTTGTTTGTATTTGTGTTTTGTTTTTGCATGCCTCAAGGAGCGGCATGGAGAGAACTATTTAAAGTAAGGTTTATGTACTTATACTCTGCATCAATGAAACTGGCACTGGGGCCAGGGGTGTAACTCAGAGAACTACCAGAGATTGCACAGCATATGCAAGACCCTGGAGTTTTCTCCCCTTGCATTGTAAAATGAATCAGTTACTCACTAGACAATATTTACCCCATATCATTGAGGTCTTTGAAAACACAGCTTTAATAGATATGCATCACTCTATGACACAAGCATGCTTGGTTTCAAATGCCTCCCCCTTGAATATTTATACTTTCTCTGTTTATTGGTAGTAGTAGCAAATGGCACCCTGATTTTAAAGAGGACAGCCAAGGAAGAACACAGGGTTAGTGAACTGTCCCAGAAATCATGCCACAGAGCAGCAGTTCCAACACCTGTGAAGGCTGATACTAGACAGGATCACTGACAGCTGTCCACCAACTCCCACAATGCCATCAAATTGGAAAGGGAGTGAGATCATTTTGTGTGGCTCCATCTTGGTTGGAGGGAGTCTGATTTCATCCTCATGGATAACAAACTTCTGCGGCCCACCAGAGACTGGGGAGCCTTACAACAGAGGAGGGACATAGTCCTGGAAAGTGGACAATTGGAGACAAGATGGCCCCCAAATCAAGAATGTGTGAAGAAATTCTTATATTCCTTCCAACTGGAAGACTTGGTGCTTCTTTTCTGAATTGTAAAGTGGTCATGAAGAATGACTGACCCGTGGTAAAGAAACCACTGTTGGTATAAATCAAGATTGTAATTCAGAGATTCAAGACACATCACTTAATTCTTACAACAGCTTTTGGAGACAGGAATGGAAATTACCTCACTTTTATAGGTAAGAATTTTGTGGTTCAAGGATGGCATGAGGGGTCAGCAGATAAAACCTTTTGCTGTGCAAGCCTGATGACGTGAGTTTGGACCTCGGAACCCACATACAACGCTGGTTCAGATGGTGGGACTCTGTAATCCTAGAGCTGTTGCAGAGAGCTGGGAGGTACAGACAGAATCTCCTAGAAACTCAGGCCAATCAGCCACTCAGCAGTTACACGAGAGATCCTGCCTCAACAAGGTGGGAGGACAAAACAGATTCCTAAAGCTTGTTCTCCGATCTCCACACATGCTGTGACACGCACACACACACACACACACACACACACACACACACACACACACACACACAGAGAGAGAGAGAGAGAGAGAGAGAGAGAGAGAGAGAGAGAGAATTAATTAAAAAGAAACTTGACCTCCAAAGTGCAAAGTGGTGAAGCCCTGTCCTCAGCTCCTTCCTAGCACCTTCCACAATGCCAAGGCCCCTCTCCCTTCTGAGTGCCCATCAAGCACAGCTTCTTTGTCCTTCTTACTTGGGTGTATTCAGAATGCATTCAGGTAGATTTGAGAGCCCTTGAGGGTAGGATTATGTATTATTTTGCTTTTGCATTCTATCCTCCTGTCGCCCAACAATCTGTATAAAAGGCAGATCTGGTCCTGCCTGCCTCCTGGTTTGAATTCTTCGTTACTTCTCCATCTCTCCCACAGTGACTCTTAACCCAGTTGACTGGGAGTTGAGAACAAGATCTTGGTGTTCATTTCCAAATTCTGGGAGGAAATGAAATATGAGCTGAAGCAGCTGAAGCAGCCGAAGCAGTGCATTCACTGAAAAGAAAGAGTGAAGTAACTGCTTCATAAATGCATTTCCTTTCTGGCAGGGACCCACCGGCAGACCTAGAACTCATGGGCTTTGGGAGGACACAGTCTTTTGAAGTTTGGGAAGACTGCGTGAGATTTTCATTCTGACCAAAGGAGTCATAGGTGTGGCTGACGTGTTTCTCTGAGAAACTCTCCCGGTTAGCTTTTCATTGCTGTGATAAAACACTGAGCAAAAGCAACTTGGGGAAGAAAGAGGTTTATTTCCTCTTAAAGATTTCAGCCCACTCTGAAGGGAAGCCAAGGCTTAAGGCAGGAACTGGAAACTGTAAATACAGAGAAACACTGCTTCTTGGTTGCTCCTAGATTTACATGCAGCTACTTTATATAGCCCAGGCTGAGCTACCTAGGGATGGCACTGCCCATGGTGGGCCAAGTCCTTCTCCATCAAATAGGAATCAAGAAAATGCTCCACAGACATGCGCACAGGTCAACATGGTGGAGAGAGTTCTTCAGCTGAGGTTCCCTTTTTCCAGCTGTGTCAAGCTGGCAGCCAGCATTAGCCATCACCAACATTGACCTAAGGAGTAAGATAATGCCATCTCTGTCACATGAGAACTTGCAAATATTCATGGCCCCATGCCTACACTGTCCTGTGCCAAAGCCCTACCATCTGAACCAGCGTGGCTCTTCAAAATGTTTGATATCTGGTAGATCAAGTGCTCAATCTCCACCACCACCACCACCATCATAGAATTGTCATAGCTATTCTTGTCCCTTTGTTCTCATATGTTAATTTTACTATGAGAGTCCTCCCGGAAACCTCATTCCAGCTATCGGCGGCTCCAGTTAAGAGTTAACTCATAGGTTACAGGGAGTTGATAGTAACAGGGAGTCCTTCATCTCTTATTTGCAGGGTCTGGGGATTGTCTACCCCGCAACAAGCCACTCACTTTGCCCTCCTCTTTATAGACACTGTGCAGGTTAGGTACCCCTCACTGTCCCTTGATGACAGGCCCGAACCAAAGCAGTGAGACAAGTAGTAGAGTTTCATAGGAAAGGTTTTATTCTAGCGGATGCATGAAGGCAACAGATCCATATGAAAAGGATTCTCCGTGAAGTCCTGCCTACTGGGAGGACAGACCTGGGATAGAAACTGTGCTGGAGTGGTTGCGAAGAAAGCTGAAGATAGGCTGAACAAGTGGTGGCATATTTGAGTTGCCAAATTAACCAACCCTGGGCCCATCTAAGTTAGATTAGACTTCTTGCTAGGTAGACAAGTTGTTTACATTTACTTTTTTATTTGTTTGTGTACATGCATGGATGTAAACATTTAAAGATTAGGGGACAACTTTGGCAGTCTGTTCTCTCCTTTCACTTTGTGGGTTGCAGAATTTGAATTCAGGTCTTCAAGCTTGGTGGCCAGTGAGTTTACCTGATGAGCTATCAGGCTGTGTGTACAATACTGATTGATTGGTTGATTCATTGATCTTGCATTGATTGAGATGGCACTCAGAACCTCATGAATGCCAGGAAAATGCTCTACCTCTAGACCTAAAACTATTCTTTTAAGACATTTCCTGTTGAATAAGTTACTTACATGTAAAAACATCCTAATTAACATGTCAGATATTTTTCATTTCTTTCAGTAACATGTTATCACTTATTTACATAAACATGTTGTACATTTTTGTCATCAAGACATTTTTACTCTATATTTGTAAATATCCTGTTTTGGAGACAAGGTAAAGTATTGATTTCTTTGTTCGTCTAATAGTAAGCTTAGTGATCACTTGCTAATGCCAATAATTTATCAAGTCTATTATATGATACCATTTCACCTATAAATAGGGGCAGTTTTTCTTTCACTTTAAAATTCTCATACCTATTATTTATTTCCATGTCTTATTGCATTAGCTAAGACTTCAAGTATAGTACCTAAGGGACTAGCTCTGCTTCCTTTTGGCTTAGGTATAAATGTTCATTCCAGACGATCTACAGCATGAGTTCAGCAGGTACTATAGGAATTATAATTTGCAGTATATTTTTATAAATATTCTTCATTAAACTAATATGCTCTCTTTTTATCTAGTGGTATGAGGCTTAACTGCAAGTAGGACAATAGACTAAAAGGCAATAGACACAAGGTGGAAGCTTGCTTTCCACAATTAAGATACTCAGAGGTAACCAGTTCTGCATGTAAAGATGGTGCCACAGTCAAGCTGTTCCACCACCATAGAAGAAACACATGCTTTCCTCCAGACTTGAAGAAGCACTCACTAACATCTAGTGTGGAGTTGTAAAGAACTCAAGGATGGAGGATGTGGCTAAGGCTTGAGATCTGTCTTTGACTCCCAATTGTAGGTGTGTGTCACTGTGCCCAGTTTACCTTGCTTCTTCAATTGACTGCAAACTCAGAACTTTTGTCTTTCATACAATTAAGTTATAATTATATCTGTTAAATCCAGTTTAATGACATTACATGTTTTATGTGACTCTTTTATTCCACTCAGTTCAGATTATTTTAGTCTTCCAATTATGGTTTCCACTTGAATCCAAATGTTAACTGTGAATTGATTTCTATTTTTGAAGACATCATTTTCTTTCATGATTTATTTCATGTGTTTTTAAAACCTTCTGTTTTGTTTGTAGATGTCTAAGCAATTTTACAATGGCCAAATATATATGATATAAATTATTTGAAAATTATTTAAAAAAATTTTTTTTTTTTTTCTTTTTTTTTTTTTTTTTTAGTTATTTATTTATTGTGGAGGAAAGGGTTTATTTGGCTCACACTTCCATGTCATTGTTCATCATTGATGAAAGTAGGGGAAAGAACTCAAAACAAGAATCTGAAGGCAGAAGCAGATAGATGCAGAGGCCATGGAGGGCGCTGCTTACTATCTTCCTCCTCGTGGCTTGCTCAGCCTGCTTTCTTATAGAACCCAGGACCACCAGCCTAGGAGTGGCACCACCCATCATGGGCTGGGTCCTCCCCTATCAATCACTAATTAAGAAAATACCCTAAAAATTGCCTACAGTCAAATCTTGTGGGGGCATTTTTCAACTGAGACTCCCACTTCTCAGATGACTATCACTTGTGTAAAATTCCCATAAAACTAGCCAGCACAAATATTGAATTCACTTAGAACTAATTCTTAGTCAGAATTAGCTTGTTTGGAATTAAGTATACATACATAGGACGTTCTACACTTAGATGACCAGCACTGCTGCAGTTGAATTACAACTGGACAGCTGAAGCCCTGATTAACAGCAGATCCCACAGAGCAGAGATAGTCTCATCCCACAGCGGCCTCTGTTGAAGATTTCAACTAATGCTGCAGCTAAATTCACACTCTTTGCTTCAACCTCACACTATTCAACTGTGCATGGGTTACTACTAGTGAGTGTTTCAAATTTCACCTGTCAAAACACCAGTTTGAACCAATGTCTCCTTCTTAAGTGTACTTCTCAACTGTCAACAATCTAGGCTGTCACAGTCTATAGCCCATTGCACATAATCACAATCACGGTTGGTGCTCATCTGCTCTGTCCCTGCTGTTAGCACTTGTCTGTTCTGCTGTCAACAATCTACTGGCTGCAGGGCTCCAGCCCTTTGAGCCCATCTCTGCCTTCTTTGGTGAATTTCTAGTGAACCCTAATAAAACACAGACATCGTTTTGCTTGGTCTTTGCAATGCTTTGCATTGTTATTGGGTGTAAGATGCCTTGTGCTCCACCCTGACCCTTGCCAGTGTCCCCATCCCTTCCCTGCATCCCAGCCTTCTTAGTTTCTTTTCCTCCAAGACACCCCTTTCTTCTTAGTGTCTCTGTATTTTCTATCTCTTGCTCTTTTAATTCCAGTACATAGACATTCATTTTTGAGATTGAGTCATTCTATGTTATAGCTTTGGCTGACCTTGAACTTGGAATTCTCCTGCCTCAGTTTCATAAGTGTTATGATTAAAGTATGTACAACAAGACCAGACATACATACAGATTTTTATAACTTGTGATCATTAACCCAAATATCAATTCCCAACAGAGTTTTCTGCAAAGTCGTGGCTGTTCTGGACTCGCTTTGTAGACCAGGCTGGCCTTGAATTCACAACGATCTGCTCTCCTTTGCTTCCCAGAGTGCAGAGATTAAAGGTGTGTGCCCCCATGCTCGGCTAAAAAACTTTTTCATGATGTGACCAATTTTACAAATGTCTCAATGTGAAAAGTTTATAATCTTTGTGTTGAACACAGAAATCTATATAAATCTAATGAATAAAGTTAAGGTTACTTTATTCAAATATTATAGTTTTGGCTCATATTTTTTGGTAGAGAAATGTCAAGAGTATATTTTGTATAAAAGTATTAATTTTGATATCATTAAAAGTATATTTTTAGGACCAGGTGGTGGTAGCACATGCCTTTAATCCAAGCACTTGGGAGGCAGGAGTTCAAGGCCAGCCTGGTCTACAAAGCGAGTTCCAGGACAGCCGAGGCTACACAGAGAAACCCTGGCTCAAACAAACAAACAAACAAACAAACAAAAAAGAGTTGTTAGGTACATGCGATATCATGATTTCCTCATTTACTTGGAAGATCTATTTTTAATTATCTGATGTTTCTCTTTTTCTCTGTCCTTTTAGCTAACTTAATATTTTGTCAAATATGAATGTTTCTGCTCCACATTCTTTTGGGAACTGGATTTTTTTTTCTCACGCTTGATCTTAAAGCTTTGGCTTCAGCTGCCCCAGCCAGCAGTTCTGGTCTGAAGCGTGGATGGATTTCGCTCACCGTGTTAGTGATTCCAGCCTTGATTGTTAGCAGGCACTCTTCCTGACCCCTGTGTGGTTCACCACGAATTCATCCCTACATATGCATCCTCTACAATGTGACTGTCACATGCTTCCTATGCTAAAAAATGGAGTATATTTCTCCCTCCTTTAATCTGGTCTTATCTGGTAGATATATGATTTCAGCAGAGGTCAGATCGGTACTTGACTATTAATTCTCTCTCTCTCTTCTTTCTCTTCCTCCCTTCTTCTCTCTGCCTCCCCTTCTACCAGCATCCTAAGAACATGCTTTTAAACTGTACTCATGGTAAAAACATACTTTTTATTTTTAATTTTATTTTATCTGTATGAATGTTTTGCCTGCATGTATGTATATGCACCACATGTGTGCCTGGAACCCACAGAAGTCAAAAGAGGGCATTGGATCTCCTGGAAATGGAGTTAGAGACAGTTGTGAAGAGCCAAGTGGATTCTGGGAATTAACCCAGATCCCCTGTAAGAGCAGGGCAGGTGGCTCCATATCCTACATATAAAGTTGTTTATTTCTTCTGGGAGCAAGAGAGTGTCATTATATTCTACAATATGGCACTTTTCCTAGTCTCCTATTATTTTTTTTTCTATCACTTACGTCATCAAGCTTTAAGTTTAGTTCTTACTATCTCCCTAGCCGGGCTGAGAGCTTCCTGAAGTCAAATGCTGTTCAAACTGGATCCACATGACTGGAGGTCAGTGAAGAGCCTGGCACAAGCTACACACTCAGTGTACATGGAATGAATGAATGAATGAATGAATGAATGAATGAATGAATTGCAGAAATACATGACAAATAAAAGAAACACATGCTTTAGTGTCATGTTGCTGTCTCCATAGCAACAATCACTATCTATGTTTCTGCTAATGTGCTGCACTTACCCACTGCACTTAAAAATAAGGAGACAACAGAGAACCTGTTTGTTTGGTTTTTTTTCTAGTGAAGCTTCTCTTACCATCTGGACAGTGAGATATCCTAAGATACCCCTTGTAGAAGGGCAGTGTTTGTAACTGTTAAGGCGCAAGAGCAAACAACCACTCATTCTCCCCATGCTGTGTGCATTGTAGAGGGACAACCAAGGATGTTAACACCAAGTCTCTTAGTTGCAGAAAAGTTAAAACTATGATGGAAAAAGCTTAGTTGCTTCAACTGCAGTGTGTCTAATAGTTTTTATATTTATAAAATCCCACATGTATCTCTCTGTAGATTATATTTTGATCTCTCTCTCTCTCTGAGGGGTCTACTATATGGTCCATTTTTGACAAAGAGAGGGTCAGTTGTCAAGGAAAACAGTACCCAGTGGTATGTTTTGCAGGTAGCAATTATTACCCAATTGCCCAACTTCCCCAGATTCCTCCAGACTACTTTTACAGCCAGTCTCTAGAGAGGGAACCCTGGCCTCCCTTCCCTCTTTCTTCTTTCAGTCCTGATCAGTTGCCTGAGCCATCAGCTTGGGTGACCCAAGAGAGGAAGCAAACTGGAGGGGAATCTGCATCCAGCCCCAGAGATCCTAATCTGGACCTTCTCAGAGCCCAAGATGGACATTAACACAAAGTGAGACATGGTGGCCGGGGACAAACTGAAGGGTTTTCATCCTCAGAGAGTGACCCAAGCCTTCTTTTCCTCCAACTCAATTGTACACTCATGGTGAAGACCAAAGTCAATTGAGTAGAGTTTTTGTCTAAAAAAAAAAAAAAAAAAATCTTAATTCCATCTTAAATCTGTGTGTCTTCTGGGGAGAGAACTTAATGCATTTAAAAAATAATTAAACAAAGAATCAGATATCCTAAAACCACAGCCTCCTTCTAGTGTCTGTCTGTACCCATTCAAGGGTCCTCCCAGAATGCTCTGGCCAGCAATCCCCCTACAGCACTGGGCCCGGTGGTCTTGCTGGGAGAGGATGCTCTGTCCAATGCCAAGGATGGACCAGGCAAAGCTCCCATGCTGGAAGCACGGGCAGAAGAGAAGACGAATGTGTCGTTCTTGCCCTTCCTCTTGAACTTTGCTCCTTCCTTCCAGCCCACACATCTCTGAAAATCTGGACTTAACTCATGTGAGATCCTGTCTCCCTCTCTGATCACTTAACAAATTAGAGAAACTTAAAGTTCTCTGAATTGCTATTTCTGCACATGCCTAATTAAAGCTCACGCCTTTATGTCACATTAGCACAGTTAACAGATAATTATTAACAACTTACCCCCATCTATGTTCTACTTCCCGAGAGACAGATTTTGAATCAATGATAAGTTCCTGGGGATGATTTAGAGTTTAAGTTTAGACCACCGAGAATGTGGGGTCCTAACCTCTACATTCCACATAATACAAACTGTACGTGATACCAGCGTAACGCCAAAGTCAGCAGGTTGCCTCTTCTCCAACGCTGGCTATCTGCCCCGCTGAGCTGGCTGGAGAGAGGGCACACACATAGAAAGGAAGTGCAAAGAAGAGCAAAGGAATCTTAGTTTCTTAGGAAAAAAAATATTTGAAAACGCTTTGGGCTTGCCATTTTGATTTTGAATGCTAAGCAATCATATGTGTTTGGTTTTTTTTCCCTGACAGGGTTTCTCTGCGTAGCCTTGGTTATCCTGGAACTCACTCTGTAGACCAGACTGGCCTCAAACTCACAGAGATCCACCTGGCTCCGCCTCCCTGAGTGCTGGGATTAAAAAGGAAGTAAAAGACAGTGGTGGTGCACTCCTTTGATCCCAACATTTGGGAAGCAGAGGCAAGTGTATCTCTGAGTTTGAGGCCATCCTTGTCTACAGAGAAAGTTCCAGGATTACCAGAGCTACCCAAAGAAACCTGTCTTGAAAAACCAGAGAGGATTGATTAGAGATAGATAGATGATAGATAGATAGATAGATAGATAGATAGATAGATAGAAAGAATAAAAAAGAAAAAGATAACTAAATAATAGTGACTAAGGGAAGAATGCAGCTTAAAGGCACAGGTCACAGCTCCACGCACAAACTGTCCACATTTAGCTTTACCTCGTGTCATATTTATTAGCTCCGCTGTGTAGTAGAAATAGCGTTAAGTTCAAGAACAGTCACGCTAATCACAAACACATGCCTAATGTCCATGTACGTTTAAAATTTGTACTGGTTACCTTAAAAACATTATATTTTTTAATGCATTTAAAAGAAATAGGTCAGGCTGTAGCTCAGCAGTAAAGCCTAAGATTTGTAAGGAGTGGGAGTAAGGGCCCACGCTCTTACTAATTAATAATAATTTTTAAAAGAAAGTATGTGAAATTAATATACATTGGCAAGGCCAAGAGTTCTGAGGGCACAGTTTGACAAAGTTTCAGTGCCTGAACACCTTGGATTGGCACTTTACCCTCCTTGATGGAAATTTCTTACTGTTAAAGGCACCTCTCTCCAAAGGTTAGAGTGGGAATAATGTAACAAAAACTGATATTGATAAAAATTAATAAAACTAATGGTTCCTTGGGAAAAACAGCTATGCAAAAATTGAGTCTTCCATAGAATCTATTTAGATTCGCTGCTAGATTATTAATGACATTAGTAAGCATTAAATAGAGGATCTGAGAATTTGTTTAAAGAGAAAAACTTAGGGAAACTTTGAAAGCTGACAAGCTATAACTGAATCACTAGGCTTTGGGCACAGCCATATCTAATGGGAACAGCAAAGACCATAGAGCCAGCACAGCTAATTGACAAAGCTCCACCAAAGCTGAGCTGAGTGATGCAATTACTGTGATAAGGTCCCCGGCTTTTTTATCTTGATCTCTACGTGTAACATGCTTGGAGGGCTTTTTATTATTTGTATAACTTGGAGATATTGGATTGATGGAAATTTTCTTATTAATTATTTATGCCCTCTACCCGGAGTACTGTTTCTAAGCTTCCCCAGGAATGTCCTGACCATACTGCCCCTCCCACTTTTAGGGAGATATCTTTATCTGGCCCTACTTGAAGGTTTTCCTTATTCCCTGGAGGTTGTGACTCAAATAATTATCCCAGAGACCTCTTTATGAGGCTCTGACTCAAAGATACTCTTTGGCACTTCTACCCCTGGATGTTCCTTAACCAGGAACAAGATAATCAAAACAAAGTAAACTTATAAAAGTAAACAATACTCAGCAGTAGGCTAGAGAAGCTGGCAGCAGAGCAAATTAAAAGCTTCTTCCTTATAATGATGGACAAAGAGTCATGTGGATAAATGATAAAAATAAAATACTAAGACCTCCCTTTCTTAGAAAAAGTTATCTCACACAGGGCCACTATGGTGTCGTATGACCAAAGAACAAAGAATATCAAGATTAGACATATAAATAAATTCTACAAATATATAAAATAAAAACATTGTATATTATGTCAGAAATTGAATAATAGCTGCAGCAACTTTAGCCTGAAGATTTTTCTTGAGCCTAGTGACAATTTGTGCTCTGACCACTAAAAATTGATAATACCCTGCTTGGGACATAACAATCTGCCCAAGCTGGCTTGGAGATTTTCTCTTTGTCTAGTGCCCTTGAAACTGCAAGAGTTAACAGCCTGAGAACAGACTGTCATATTTTGACAAAATATGCCGTTGAAACTTCAATATTGTGAAAAGTTGGGTTATGGGGTTGATCAGGAAAAATGACTGTAAAAGATAATTCTGTATTGTCACAGTTTATCAATGATGACTAAACTTATGACCAAGAGGAAGTTAAAATATGTGTTTGGGCACAAAAACAGTATGGTCTCTGCTTTGGACCAACATGTGTCTATCCTGCCTACTGAGTTCTGCATAAATAAAGAAGCGCTCCTGATCCCCATGCCTGACTCGTTCCTCCCTTTCTTCCCTCGTCCCTCTAGCACCCACCCTTCTTCAAGCCCTTCCTTTATCCCGGGGCAGAACCCTGGCAATACGTGTTTGTATTTGACCCACTACAACCAAAACGTTAACACATTATCATTTTAACATGTAATATATACAAAGATAATGAGATTATTTACTTTATTCCAAAAGTATCTTCAAGATGTGTGTGTGTGTGTGTGTGTGTGTGTGTGTGTGTGTGTGTGTGTGTGTGATGATGATGATGATGATGATGTAGCCCAGACTAGTCTCAGACTCTTGGCCGCTCCACTGCTCATCCCCTCACACCCACTAAGTACTAGGATGGAGGCATGCATCACCATGTCCAGTTTATTGAGTGCTATACACAGCACCCAGAGTCAGGGGTTCAGAAGCCAGGTGCACCTCCCAGTACCGAGATACCAACAGAACCAGCACTGCTGGATATAGTCTCTTATAGGCCCATGTCTAAGAGCCAGAACTTTAAGGAAAGAATGAGAACTCTATAATATAACAACATAGGTATGTAAGCTGCAGGATGCACAGAAGGGAGTGGCCATGACCAGCAGACGGGCAGCCATCTTGCCTGTTGGAACTCAATCCAGGACCTACATGCATCTTCTATGCCAGATGCAAAGCATGTATTTTGTGAAAAAAAAAAAAAAAGTTTTTGACAGCAGCAGAAGAATGTTTCATGAACAAATAACTCAGTGCTCCTTTTTAAATTGTTTTGCTTTTTAGAGAGTCATATTTTCTAATCCAGATTGTTCTCAAGTTTCCTTTGTATCCCAGGCTGGCCTTGAACTTGCAATGCTCTTGCCCCAGCTTCTCAAGTGCTGAGATTATAAATCTGCACCATCACCTTCAGCTATGGAATGGCCACCTTTTAAACATCACAACGCAATACATGTCTCACTCCCACCTCACCCACAGGTGTCTACTTGCTAGATGGGAGCTTGCTATGCTGCAAATCCCAGGCTGTGGGTTGAGCTGATAGGATGAACTTTGTCATCTGATACCATGAGCCAAATCAAGCCTTCCTCTCTTCAGTTGCTTCAGTTGAATGTTTTGTTGCAATGACAAGAAAAGTAGCTAATCTAGAGCATTGTGTATTTACAATAATATTCCCTCTAAGGTCTTTCCAGCTCCTGGCAACACTGCTCCAAAGCCACTGCCATCGTGTTTAGACTGTTATATCAGCACCCCATTTGCCTCACAGTTCCTGCATCTCTTACTTCAGACTATATCCCTTTACATCTCCTGTGACTGCCTGCCAAACCTGCTTTTGGGTCCAGCTTGCACCTTTTACTTCATCTCTATCCCTTTGAAGCTATCTCATATGACTTGGGTTTGGCTTCTGAATTGACACTCTGTGAAGGTGTCATTCTCAACCCAAAAAAGGAATCAGCTCTGGAAGAGAGATCCTACTAATAGAATCTGGTATACCTTACACAGTTTCTGAAGAAAAAAAAAGATGTGGAAAGGGATTCCATGGAGTTGAGTAGAAAGATGGATGGGTAGGTGAGTGGATGAGTGGGTGGATGGGTGGATAGATGAATGGTTGGATAGATTGATGGATGAGTGGGTAGATGGTGGATGGACAGATAGATGAATGAATAGATATGTGGGTGCTTGGGTGGTTGGATGGATGGATAGATGGATGGATGATGGATGGATGAATAGATGGGTGGGTGGTTACCCTCCTGGCATCAAGCTAAAGGAAGGTTCCAGTGAGGAAGAAGAGCTTGATATAAATGTAAAGCATGATAAATACAGACAGAGAAGAAAGCAGTTGCAAGATATTGGAGTCAAAGAAATATTCACTTTGGCTAGGATCAGTGTCTTCTGCTTCATGGTATAGTGATGTGGGCTCCTTATGCTGTATCTAAGGGAAATGAGGAGCAAGAGGGAAGGGGCATGAACACTACAGCTGGCATCTCTAAGGACCCATTTGCCTCCCCATCAGATCAACCTTGTTAGACATCAAATGTCTCACTTCCTCTCCTGCATCCCTAAGCCCTCCCCAACAGGGACACACTGTCCACACTTCCTTCCCTACTTCTACCTCACCATATTTTATAACAGTCACCCACCTCCCCATGTGCATTTGTCCATATTCTAGAGATATATTATTTATCCAATTGTCCAGATTCCCCTACTAAATGTGCCACCACGGACTTGGACAGTCTTTGAGGGTAGCCAGGGTATTCATGGACAATCATCTGTTTTAATCTTCTGGGGTTGGCTGGTTAGTTGGGAGAGTGCTTACCTCACAGGCATGGAGCCCTGGTTTCTATCCACAGCACTACGTGGAACCCCAACATTTGAGAGAAAGAAGCAAAAGGATCGGGTGTTCAAGACCATCTTTGGCTACATAGCAAGTGAGCTCAGCCTGGGCTACATGAGACCCTGTGTCAAACAAACATCAAAACTCCAGGCTGTGAATTGCATACCCCCTGACTACCCACAGGACTCAAGTCCTCTAGTGGCACATGCTGATACTCCTGTGTGGTCAGCATGTGCCCTGGGGAGGATCTTATCCATGTAGACAGAGAGGATGGCATAAAGAAACCAGCCAATGCCCTCTATCCTGTCTCTGCACCTGCTGCCTCTAGGCTCCCTCAGAATAGACACCATCCTTAGAGCTGGAAGGCATCACCATGGATTTCTATCTGTTTATTTGCAATTAAAACAGACAAGACCCCCTCTTTGGGTGAACTGATTGGAGCAGTTCACAGCATTACAGCCACCTTGATGCCTTCACCACCCTCCACTATGGAAGGGTGGCTGCCCAGCTACAAAAGGGTTATATTTATTTTTATATAATGGAAAACTCATTGCTGGACATGGAGTTCCTCGTTTTGATTTGTTTTCTTTGGAAGAAGCGGCCGGTGGTGGCGGCAGAGCCCCAAGCTGGGTCATTAACATGGCAGTGACAGCAACAAAGACCTTCACAGACGCTGCCTGTAAACCGTGGATCAAGTTCAAGCATTTATTCTGTTTGAGGCCTCCCAGTGTCTATAAAAGCCCAGCACGATTATATGATCAGTGTCAAGACCCACTTTCCCCTCTTTGTGCTCTGGGATGCGTTTCCTTTGCCCTGTCCCTCCGTGTTGCCACCGCAGCTGCTGTGGCTTTAATAGCAACCCAAGGCACAGACTATTGGAGTGTTCCTTGGGCTTTGTTTTAAACATGGTTTTTTGCTTGTGTTAACTACCGCCTGGCTCTCTGACACCCGTGAATGGGGCTATGCAGGGCTGTCAATCAACAACAATAATAATGCCATCTGGGTTTGAATAATACTAATGAGAAGAAGACGAAGAAGTGTACCGAGCATTTACATAGCACCTTTGTCCCAGAAGCTCAGAGGGCGTTCGAGATAATCATTCATTCAATGCTCCCAGCTCTGCTGGGCGGTAGATATTATGATCCCACCACAGGAGACTGAGACACAGAGAGGGCAAGTGGCTGGCCCCAAGGTCACACAGTAAGTCAGAGATGACACACTACTTAGTCATTGTGAGGCCCCTGAGCACTAGTCCTGTGGAGTCACATTGTACTGTAACTTTCTGTGTGTCTGTTTTGTGAAATGACCTGTCTGATTTTATGAGATAGAAAAGAAAAGGCTGTTCTAGGGTGAAGGGCAGACTCAAAGATCCTTGGTGTAACAGAAAAGTCCATCTAAGTCAGAGACAAGGGAACTGTGTGTCATCCCAAGAGGTGTATACATAGGAAGGAGGATTGGAACAAAATCAAAACTGGGGACATTAGGAGAGAATCCAGTTGTGTTGGAGAGAGATCACACTAATCACAGACCCAAAATATTCAGGGAAGGCAATTCTGAAGAACTCATTCTGCAATTTTACCAAGAATGTTCTTGTTTGGGCTAAAACTGCCCTTTGCAGATTCTATCAGAGTTCTGGGACATTATCTTTCCATTCTCAACAACTACCACCCTCATCACTATCCTATAACTACCATCACCGTCACCGCCATCATTACTATCATCCTTGCCAACATCATCACCATCCTCCTCACTGTCACCAACACCCTCATCACTATCTTCACTGTCATCATCATCATCATTATTACCACTGTCACCACCACCACTGTCATCAACATCAACATCAGGATATTTATCACTGTCACAGTCACTACCATTATCATCACTTTCATCATCACCACCATCATCACAACTACCATCATCATCACTACCATCCTCCAACCCACCACCATCATTGTTGTCCTTGTTTCATCTTCTACCTTGCTGTTTATCACTACAGACGGGGAGGAGTCGGGGGGGGAGGGGGCACGGAATTAGTCCTCATGAAGTCACATAAGGATATGTAATTAAAGTACCTGGCACCTCTACTGTGTTCACATTGCTGTAAGTAACTATATATATATTGCTTGCTCTGTGTCTTGATTCCATCTCTTAACTCGTTTTACACAAATGCACATAGTAACACACCTGACTGCTCTTCCCATGGCACCGGACACCCACAGGATAGGAGCCTCTGTAGAGAAGGCACACTCTTATTTTCCCCATAAGGGCTTCATAGATGCATTCTGGGAGAACATGAGTGCTTTATAGATAAGCTAGTCCCTGTGGGAACAACTCTCCAAACTCAGTACAGAGCAACTGCCCTGCAGATCTTGTTGAGGCAGAACACAAGTGAAGATGACCTTGAATGCCCATCTGGTTCCAGAAAGATCCACCTTGGGAATCTGCAAAGGACAAATACGACAGACTGGTGTCTGAAGACTCTGCTAGAAGTAGTTCTCACAGGCTAGGTAAGCACTGAGCTAAATCATCAGTCAATGAATTGACACTGGAGTCTCCCAAAACTTCCCGAGGGCTCATTACATTCTGGGTTCCATGTCCCTTGCAGAGAGCCTCTAAATGCTTGGGTTGACACCATCTGTCCTGTAAGTCCATTATTTATGGTGTTGCCTGTCCTTCGCCTTTGTCCCTGACCCAGTTTAGAGACACTTCATCACCAGGTCTGAGTCTTGAGTCTCTTTAGTTTCCAAGGCAAAACTTCTTTGCCAATGAAGGAGTAATTTATAAGCTCCAGGCCTTCAATGGGAAAGCTCTAGATAGAATGCCCTCTCCATTTCCCAACACTTTATTCGGCTTCTGACCCTCATTTGATGCTGGGCCCATGTCCTCCCTTTCCCAGTACCCTCAGCACTTCCTAAGGATGGAGTCCATGCTGGGATCTATGTTGGATAGATTGTCAGCGAAAGAGCTGTCATGGAGCAAGTTCTTGAGAAGCCGCCACTGCAAAAAAGGTCTCCAATACTGTTCATGTATGCAAATATGCAGTACCACACCACATGCCTGCAGCCTTTCTCCTTTACACGGGACTCACTACACCCACCTGGGAAGGCATACTTGTAAGGTCTGCCTTCAAGAACAGAGATGGCTCTGCAATTAAGAGCAGCCAGTGCTCCTGCAGGTGACCTAGGTTTGATCTCCAACACTCACATCAGGTAGCTCACAACTTCCTGTAACTCCAGTACAAGGAGATCAGACACCTTCTGACCTCAAAGAACACCTGCACACATGGTTCACATAAACTCACACAGACATGCACACACACATACACACACGTACACACACATGTACCCATGCACACACACACCACGTATGCATGCACACACATGTAATAAATAAGTCTTTAGAAAAATATTAAGAAACCATTTCATTAAATAGTGTAGTTTTCAAATAAAATCATTCCTCTTTCTTTTCTCTCATCCTCTCATCCTTGCTACCCTCCTTCCTTCTTCTCCTACCCTCCTCTTTCTTCCTTCTCTCCCTCCTACCATCTACTTGTTCTCCATAGCCTTTCCTTGCCCTCCCCTCTTTTTCCTCTTTTTCTGTCTTAGTTTCTTTTCTGGTTGCTGTGATCAAGCACCTGAGAGGAAGGAATGAGAACTTCTTCCAAAATTATAATTTTGCAGGAATAAATGAGAAAAGGGTTATTTTGGCTCATGGTTCAAAGGGCTCATGGTTCGAAGGTCATAGTCCCTCATGGTGAGGAAGTCATGATGGCAGCAGCCGCTTGAGGCTCACATCACATCACACTCACGGCCAGGAAGCTGAGAGGGATGAAGGCTATCACTCAGTTGGCTTTCTTCTTTTGCTTTGTTCATTCTAGGACCACAGCTAGACGGGTACAGCTCACATTCAGAGTTTGTCTTCCATCCTCAGTTAAGCTGTAGGAGCCCTCAAGGACAAACACTGTTTCCTAATACAATCGAATTGACAATAGAGATTAAATGTCATTGTTGGACTAGGGATATAGCTCAGTAACAAATGCCTACAGGAAGACCTATGTTCCATTCCCAGAATCCACCTGAAAAGATCTTGGAATCTCAGTGCTGATATGGCAAAGACAGGCCGATTCTTAGGGCATGCCGGCCAGCTGGTCTACCCTAAGTGGTGAATTCCAGGGCAGGGAGAGACCATGTCCCCAAAACATAGACAGCACCTGGGAACAACAGCTGATACTATCTTGTCCTCTGGCTTCCACATGCAGATGACATACAGGGGGAGGGCTACTTTCATCCTCCCTCTCCTCCTCCCTTCCCTTCCCCCCTCCTCTTCCCTTTCTTACTTTCATTCCTTCCATTTCCTGATCTTCAAAGAAATATCCAGTCAGTCATAATCTAATTTTATAACTTGAACTTTATGGAGGTGGCCATGCAGACAGAAAGCAAAGAGAGTAGGCCGTAGTCAGAGCATCAGCTGGAGGTGGGAGCTGAGTTTTCAATAGCCAGAGGGAGGGAACTAGATTCTCATCCCAGAGTGTGAAGGGTCTGGGAGCTGCTGCTGGGGGCAAATAGATGGAGGTAAAGATGGATTTTAACCAGCCATGATGTGGACACTGGACTCTACTCAAAGACGAAGGATGGAGACTGAAGCTTCTGGAACTGTGAACATGAATCCTTGTCTAGTTTGCACAGACATCATGTGCCACAGTAGCCAGCCAGTATTTACCCTGTGGTTTAAGATTGTATGTGCGTTCTGTGCCCTTTGCCTCAAGATGGCAGCTTAAGCAGCATATGGGCACTTCCCTCTGTAATCATGCATACTGAGCTTTGACAGGCCTGTCAGAGATGGATGGGTTCTTCCTCAGAGGTTTCCTTGAGAAAGGGATAGTTTGTGAACACCCTCCCCCCACTTCCTCTCTCTAATCAACCAAGACATAGTCTTTCCATTCAGCTGAGGTGATGCTCCAAGGCCTGGGACACCTCTGTTCTCACAGAGAACTGACTACATAGAAGACAAAGAGCCTCAGAGCACTGGCCCTACCTCTGGCCAACTCAGCTCTCTATTTCTCACATGTCATGGGTTTTCCTGGAAGCCCAACTGGCCAGTTTGAAAACCTTCCATTCTGTCTGCATAGACAGAGCCTGGAGCCTCTGGGAAGAGTTCCTGTCCATGGGGAGGCCCGACAGACCTCCTGCTCCGGCTCATTCGAACAGGCGGGAGATTGTTTTTCTCTCTTTTACACACTGAGGTACTGTGGGCCTGAGGCTTGTGGGCGTGGCCAGAAAACCCCCAAATCTCTCCGTTTCCCTTCTGCATTGGACATAGTGGCCTCTGGGGACCTTGTTTTCCCAGACAGCCAGAGTAGACCAGAAAAGAGGATCTTGGGGTGGGGGTGGGGGCCCTGGTGAGCTGCAGTTCCAGAGACTAAGAATGTAGCCCTGCTCCTCCATACTCTCTCTCCCCACCCTTGGGCTGCTGTCCATGAGCTTAACGCCCTGTCCTGAATTCCTCCTTTCCTATCCTGCTGGTCCATCTTTAGGAGCACTTACTCTGTCTTCCCATCTCCTCCTCCCTGTTCTGTGTATACCCTGAGAGTGCTGCAGTGGGATCGATTATGGTTAATTTTTGTTTAAGGACCACCCCAACCAGACATCCTGAGCAGTGTTCTAATTATTTTGTATTGTCATCATGACACAACTTAGAGTTACCTGGAAAGAGGGAACCTCAACTGAAGAGTTGCCTAGATCAGACTGGTTGGTGGGCATGTCTGTAGGACACTGATGATCATCAGTAAGGGTTGCCTTGCCCACTATGGGCAACACCATTGCGAAGCCAGTGCGTCTGGGCTGTGTATGAGCCGGAGAGTAAGCCAGCAAGCAGCATTCCTCCATGGTTTCTGCTTCAGGCTCCTGACCCTACTTCCCTAATTGACTAGACAAGGAATTGTGAGTCAAAGAATGTTCCTTCTTCACATGGCTTTTGGTCATAGTGTTTCATCACAGCAGCAGAGATCAAACCAGGCCAGGGACAGATAGTGAGGGCCTGGGGTGGGGGAAGTTGTATGGACCACACTGCCAAACTCTATGAGGCAGAATTCACAATGTGGTCTAAATATATCCTGCACAATGGTAAGATCTGGGAAAGTTAAACCTTGTTTTTAAGCAGGCATTGAACGCATGAAAACTCTGTATCAGCTAGTAGAAGGCAGCTGCCTTTATTTATTTATTTATGTTCTCTCTTCTTGCCCTGGTAACCTAAGAAGGAAGACACTGTAGCTAACTCAGTGACTTTCCATTCCTCTCGGAGGCAGGATGTGGTTCGAGATCAAGTAGAGAGCTTCAGAAGACCCCGTTGGGGCCTGTTGGTCTAACTCGGCAGGCAGAGTCCTTGACTGTCATAGACAAGGCCCTGGCTTTGACTGCCAGCGCTATACAACCTGGGTGCAGTGGTGCATGCCTGTGAGCACGCAAGGGTATGTATGAATCAGAGGTTCAAGGTCACTCTCAGACCCCTATTGAGCTAGAAGCCAGTCTGGCCTATGCGAGCCCCTGAGACAATAACAGCAACTACAGATAAGTTCCTCTAGCCCCAGCATGTCCTAGGAGGTCACAAGGGTCATGCCCCAAATGCTGAGCTGCCAAACTCTGAGCTATGAAATCCAGGACAGTGGATGGTGAAGGAGGCTCTGATCATGGCAAAGTCCTGAGAGGAGACAAGAAAATCTCATGTGGCCACCACAAACATGGCTGCCATCCTTTGGGCTCTGGACATGGTTCTTGGGCTGGAGTCCAGGGGTAAGCAGGGCATTCGACAGGAGTCCTGTCCTATCTTGCCCTGGCTTCTCAGGATGCCACAAACACCCACGACTTGCTGTGATTGTTCCTTGAGGTCTCATCTGGATAATGAAATATCTTTCTTTTAGCACTTTGGAGGGGTAACATTGAGGTCATCAGGATGCTCATGAATTGGAGGTACCTAGGACCCCTTTCCAATTACCTCACAATCCATAGCAAGCAGTGTCCTCCCAGGATGAATGTCTGCTTTTCTCCCCTTTGGCTTCATTCTGACACTAAGGAAAGGCAAAATGACAGGAACACAAAAGCAGGAACAGTAGCCACACAGTAAGCTCAGGTTCAGTCTGTGTCCCCACCAGATGGCCAAGTGGTAGGTCCCTATCCCTTCCTCTAGAATGCAGAACCTCTCAGCCTGGCCTCCACCTGAGCCTCTGGTGGTCAGCGGTGACCTTGGGTAAGGTGCTTGACCAGGGTCTTCCTTCCCTTCTGGACCTGCCTTGCAAACCTGAGGCTGGAGTTCAGAAATATGAAGTCCTGGCCATAGTGACTCTGATTCATGTGGCATTCCTGTCATTCCTACAAGGATTACAGCTACTTCTGTGGCCCTGTGTTCTTTTTCAATACTTGAGAATTGGAGAAACTGGACTGAGGTGATAGGACGGAAACATTTGAGGACCACCTTGCACACAGCATGACAAACATGGCTCCCTTTGACTACATCAGCTCTGCCCAAACCTTTCTTATTGTGCTAGCCTTTGCTGAAGCTCTGCAGGACTTCATGTCAGAATCTCTTTGCTCGAGGCAGCCTGTGAGCAAACCAGTGGCAAAGTATCCTCTGTAGACCAGATATTGTGCCTCTGTTGCTTGCTATGCCCTGAACTAGGCATGCCCAAATTTGTCTATAAATTCTTGGAGGCTGCTTATACTTGGCATTCAATAGTTTTTGTTGAGGGACTGGAGAGAAGGCTCCTGGGATAAGGGTACTTACTGCTGTAGACCTGAGTTCGCTTCCAGGTGCCCACTTTGGGTAGCTCACAACTGCCTGTAACTCCAGTACCAAAAGAATCCAACTCCTTCTTCTGGCTTCCGTGGTCATCTACAGGAATGTGCTACAGATACACTCATGCAGGCACACACACATGCATGTAAAAAAAAAAAAAAAAAGTAAATTTTCTAAAAAGGAGTAAGAATTCTCGGTGGTCTAGAGATCCAGAAGTTTGAGATTTTTCTTCTCAACTGTGACTGCCTGGCTGCTGAAGGAAACAGTAGCAGATATAAGCAAAGATCTGCTAGTCATTAGGGCAATTATACCCCCTGAATAATTTACTGAAAATTCTGGAATCCACCCTGGGTCACCAGCCAGCTCTCCTTTGGTCTCCCTAGGGCTGCTTCTGTAGCCACTGGTGCGCACGGGAGCACCGCGCACTGCCTCTCCCTCATGCCACTGTACCCAGCAAAGGTTACCCAGCCCTCACCCCCAGGTACAGTGATGCTCCCCACTAGCCAGATTAACCATGCCTCTTCCACAGAGCCTCTCTGGGCAACCTAGTCCAAGAAGAAGCCTCTTTCCTGGGGGTCCAAGGGCACACACTAGGACCCCAGATGATTAAAAAATAAAAATAAAAATAAGAATCTGTCAGCCCCAGTATCCATTTACTATTGCTAAGCCCAGTTTGAGACACTGTATGTGTAAGTATGTGTGTCTGTGTGTGTGTGTTGACATGGCAACGTGACAAGTGTGTGCAAATTGGAGCTCCTGGTGTAATACATCTGGACCAAACTAAACGTACTAATGACGTCTTCTACCCTGTGTGGCATGTGTGTCTCAAATAGCTAGACTCCCCACCACCCCGAGAAATTAGCCAATGCTCAAACAGTGTGGAGAGCTGGCATTCTTTTCTAGCCTGCCTGTCTCCCCCTGCATGCCTCCCCACAGGCAGCTGGAGAGGTTCAGGGGTAAAGAATCTTGGACAGCTGTTGGTAGAGATCACCCAGACATCCTCACATCTGTTAGCAAGCGCTGAGATCATGTCCCTGGGAGAGGGAGTCAACCTGTGAGGTCCACCACCAGGACAAAGCTTGCCTTGAGAGGGAAAGAAGAGAAATGGCCCTGGGTGGGAGGGGGACTTCCTCCTGTCAGAAAATCCACTGGAGACAGCCACAGGGAGAGTGGTCCTGCAGACTCCTTTCTGCATTGAGACAGTTTCCTTCTAGAAAAACCCTGGAGTATGATACTTAACAAGAGAAGTTACCTTTCCAACAAAGTTCTTAAAAATTGAAATGTATTGTGGATATAATAAAAAAATATATTGTAAACCTATTTCTCCACATGTTCCTACCCATTTTCTTTAATGTAATTATTAATAATTCTTTTTTATTGATTTTTAAGGGAGTGTGTAAAATAATGGGTTTCATTGTAGTATCATACCCAGTATCACTGTAAGTTGCTCATCAGTATAACTTTGTCCCACTCACCATTCCCTGCCCCTGCCTACCCTCTGGCCTCCTTCCTTCCCTGAGCCAGTCCCTCTTCTGCCTGCATGTTTGTGGGAGAGCGTGTGTGTGTGTGTGTGTGTGTGTGTGTGTGTGTGTGTGTGTGTGTGTGTGTGTGTGTGCACGCGCACGCGTGTGCACGGGTATTTAGACCCAGAATCTGCATATGGGAGAAAATGTGGGCTAGCTTGTCTTTCTCCTTCTCCTAGCTCCTCTTGTTTGCCCCTCCTTCCTCTAGAACCTTCCTCCTCTTTCACACTCCCCTTTCTATTTTCAGTGACAATTGTTTTTTTTTTAGTTGCAAGAGAGTTAAGCAATCCAACCTGGCCTCCACCTTGACAAGTAGCTAAGGATGATCTTGAACTCCTGACCCTCCTCCACTTCCGGAGTACGATCAATACGGGTGTGTTCCACCGCCTGGCTGACAACTGATGTTTTTTTTTTAAATATAGGAGGACATTTACTTAAGGGCTTGGTCACAGTTTGTGACAACTGGTTTTTAAAAGATCCCTGGTTTCCCTCAAACCCTGCTCTTCTCCTCCCAAAAATTCCAGTTTGAGGCACAGTTGCTGATATAGTATACTTCCACAAGGAAGGTCATGGGAAATTGCTGCCACACCCCAGCCCGACAAGCTTTTGATTGTTAGAAAAACAACAACAACAACACGCTTAGTATTCTAATTTTGAGTGTCCGATTGTGTACAGAGAGCCTTCAATGGCATTAGGCCCTCAACGGCCCTGTGGGAGAAGCAGGTTAGTCAGTTACTGCTGCTGCCAAGGCACCTGTCTATAGGCTGCTGCATCTGCACTCCCATTAGTCCTGGTTTCTTGAGGCCAAGGGTTATGGGTTTGGGAGGGATGTTCATTCAGAAATTGATCAAGTTCACTAGGAAGGAGAGAACTGGGGCTCTGCTGCTGACTTGCAAACCCAGGCACTTTTCCTTCCATGAAACCATCGTGGACAAAGTTGTTTCTCACAAAACAGCAGCTCTCGGAGTAAGCTCTTCCTTCTCGCATGCCCTGGAGCTCAAGACTTATGGAGCCAAGCCTGGGATTTTAGTTAGGTTTTGGCTCTCGACCCTGGCAGAGCAGCCGTGGGGGGAACCCAGAAAAAACACTGAACCCCTTTTCAGAATCCCATCTGGATGCTCAAGTATGAGTACCCAGAAGAGTAGGAGACTGGGAGATGAGAGCAAGATGTAGGAAGCTCCTGCCTCTGCTTTCCAGACCTCCCAGCTCCTCCCTCTATCCTGAGCCTCAGTCTCCTCACCTGTCAAATGGGAGGAGCTGGCTGGCACGGATAGCCATAATGCAATAACCCTATGTATTGATGGCAGACAGGCCCATCTGGGAATGCAGAAGTCTTGAGCAACTGCGCCCCAAAGCCTGGCCTCTACCCTCACTCCTTGCCTGCCCTTAGCCCAAACTAGATTGACCCTGACCAGCCTGGAGACATCCTGATGCAGCATCAAGGGACTGGTTGGGTGAGGGCCGGCTGGAGCCAGCAGGGGGGGACCCACTGGGGTATTTTTTTCACATGCATATGTCCCCTCTCAGGCAGCCCTTTCAGAGCCTGGGACAATGTGCTCTTTTTGTCCCCAACCCTTTCAGCCGCCTGTTCATTCTCTTTGCATCTGCTGTCACACAGGACATCCCGGCTGGCAAGCGACCACGGGGACACATTGTACTGCCTTAATGAAGCATGGGGCTGGTGATACGGGGGTGGTTGGGGCCTGCAGAGGCTGGAGTGAGGAGAGAGGCACCCCATGATTCAACATCAGACTCCTTGAGGGCAGGGGTACTACCTTTCTCTCTGTTTACTTCTCATAGTCCATATTGATGTATCTGTAAGAAAGAAATGGGAACTTTGTTGACTGGAACAGAGAGGGCTCTGCTGTTTCCCTGGAGCCAAACAACTGGGAAGAGATGCTGGGAGAAGGTATATTACCTAAACCGAGAGGATCCGTACACCTCCACCATGTGCCTGTGAAAGAATGCCACCGGAGAATGCTGGTGGTTCTTCAGAAACCACCAGTGTCTCCATCTTTCAGGGGTCCAGTTGGCTACTGAGATGCCCTCTTAAAGACCCTTCAAGTTCTCACAGGATGCAGTTGGGATTGCATAGAGGAGACAGGAAATTCCATCAGTTCCTATCATGGCCAGAGACACAGAAAGGTTGAACAGTATGCAGCCACGTAAGTGGTGAACCCACGGGTCACACATCCTCGTGCCAAGCGTTCACGAGAAATAATCTTTCATTCTTCCCTCTACACCCCCACTAATAAAGGGAAATGAAGGTGGGGTCTGGGGGGGGGGTAGGGAGCTTTACCTTCCCGAGTGGCTTGTGGCACATCTTTGATCTTTGCTGTGGAGGAAGAAGGTGCCATTTCAGGTGCCTCTCTCATCACTGTGGGTGTGGCTAGAAGCCCCTAGCGTAGAGTTAGTGGCAAGGCAGCGCTAGTGTTTTTACTCTGCATTATAGCATGGGCTCCAACTGCAGTTCTCAGGCCTACCCCTCAGCCCGTTTCTGTTAGCCACAGTTACCTAGCAGAAGCCTAGGGCTCACTACAAGGACCTGGCACAAGATTCTTCTTACCACTTGAGGTTTGTCTTTCTGGTCTATTTACTGCACACATGCACCCCCTCCAGCCCACCCCTTGCCCTTCCTGGCCTGCTCACTCACCCACCACCCAAAGAAAAAAAAAAGAATCCTGGGTCTTGTCCAACAAGGCCCCCTGTCCCTTTAACAAGCAAAGTGTGCTGGCATTGCGATTGGTGGTCTTCTCCCTGAAGGTCGTTAATCAGTACAGAATGTAGACCTCGCTGTCTTGCCAGCCCCATGAAAACGCAGCTGGCAGGTAGCCGAGACGGAGGAATTCGTCATAGGTTGGATGGGCCCAGGCTCTAAGCATGAGTGTACAGCTTATGCAAATAGTTTTGCTTAGCATGGACCCTGTGTTCTTACTCCCCCCCACCCAACCCCCAGAACTTTTTTTTTCCACTCAAGGGTGGGGAGAGAGTGGGGGAGTGAGAGAAGTGGAGAAAACAAGCCATTCCCTGCCAGATCTTGTTCTCAATCAGAAAGGAGCAAATTGCTTTTCCTAAAAAAGAAAAAGGCGCGCAGGGGTAGGGGGTGAGGGGCGGGCTACAAAGCACCCATCCCTTGCTCTGTGCAGCAAAGCGTTTGAAAGCTGAACTGCTCCATGAGAAAGGCCAGCACTGAGTGTGTTTGAAGGGACTAACAACCCTACGGGGGCCCATTCCCTCTTTCTGGGAGGCCCGTCAAGCACCTGGGTGGGGACTTGGACCTCAGCACTTGATGGTTCACTTTCAATCTTGCCTCACCTTTCCAATTTTGGCAGACCTTGAGTGCCAGCCACAGAACAATAGCCTGTCTGGGCACCCCCCAAGTTGCCAGCAAAGGAAGCAGTTGAGGGGGCTCCCCTTGGCTCATATGGCAGTAGCTGCTGACCTTGTTTAAAAGAACAGCCACCAAGTTGAACTGGGAGTGTCACCCCGCTTTTCTGAGCTTCGGCTCCAACCTGTATGAAGGGCAAGGCTAGCAGCCCCCGACCCCCACATGGCAGTACATGGTGTACCTGGCTCATAGGAGAGACTTGGTTAATATCTGATGAGAAGGGATGATGCCAGATAACAGGAGGGAAGCGGCAAGCATGCTGCCTGGTGGGCAGTAGGCACTGTAAAACATTTACCACTCGTGAGATCCCAAAAGGAATCAAAAGAAAAGCTAAATTCAAAGGGCTGTGTTGAAAGCATCAGTGTGGTTCAACACTGAAGACAGGGGAGGAGCAAGAGCTTGGAGCAACATCCCTCGAGACTGGCCTAAGATAAGTTCTAACCGTGCAGCATCGAGACTTTGGGGCAGAAGCATTCTGAGGGAGAGGCATTGTCCTTAGGTAGAGTGGTGAGCAGCACCCTGTGTATATGAGATGTCAGGGGCACTTCTTCATTTGTGATTACAAATAAAATAAAATAAAATCCTCAGGCATTTCCAGCTGTTTCCTGAAGGATGTTATCTCCCTGAGTTGAGAACTTCTTGTTGACCCAGGGTCCCTTCTATCACAAAAGGTGTCAATGACCTCCTTGGGCCTACATACTCAGTCTCTGCTAACACTAGGGTCAAAAGAAAGGCCAGGCTTTTGTGTAGACTCTCATAGACTTCCTTCTGGTTTCTGGCATAGTGCTTAAGAAGTATGGAAACTACCATTTGATCCACAAGGCAAAAAGAAAAAGAGTGAACTG
The DNA here is from genome assembly GCF_903995435.1 of Acomys russatus. Lineage (NCBI taxonomy): Eukaryota > Metazoa > Chordata > Mammalia > Rodentia > Muridae > Acomys > Acomys russatus. Next base: position 53,367,205 of record NC_067149.1, on the reverse strand, counting down.
AAAGCCTAATTCTTCTTCGGTCCATCAGAGAAGTGAGGTCACAGAGTAAATAACTGGCCCATCCCAAGATGGCAGAAGCAGCCTGCCAAACATAGTGAACCACAGAATTGGACTAGCAGAAACCACTGGAGGCACCAGAGTCCCCAGCTCTTCTACTGCAGCTGCTAGAGGGCTGCAGGGTCTGTGGGGACAAGTCTGAGTTCAAGTCCAGGGTGTCCCCTTTGTGGGGCAGCCATACTTTCCTGGATTTCATCTCAGGAACTCTGCCAGGTTATTACAGAGGCTACCAGAGTATCTGTCCTTATCAAGGTCAGCCCTGGGGGTTGATCACAATCTGATTCTCCTTTTATTTTCAGGATGAAAATCCTTCTTTCTCCCTTACCTTAGAGGAAATAAATTTCTTCTTTACTTTTCCCTGGCCTGGGAGAAGGAAAATATCCAATGCCTGCCTCTTCTGAATAACTTGTTCCTTCCAGAGGGCAGTGGAGCACTGGGAAGACCTTGTAGAATTCACTGTCTGGGTATAAGCTCACCAAAGCACTGAGAGGTAATCTCAGTGTGGCCTGCTTATCTCCCCACTACCTCACTCACACTCTCCAGAGGCCTATGGATTGCCCTGTCTGTCACCTGCTCGCTCTCCTAGCCCATCTCTAGAGCAAAGGTACACTAAAAGGCTAAAGACAGTATAAAGAGGCAGAGTGAGCATCTAAACCAGATTCAGATATGACAGGACTTGAAAACGACCAATTCATATGCAAGAGCATAAAGGGATGAAGGAGACAGCTCGCTGCAACAGATGGGCCCTGTGAACAGAGATGGACATTGTAAGCGACGAATGGCCCAGAGGAAGCACAAGGGCTTACAAACACTAACCAACGAAGACTGCCTTTGATGGACTCATTAGTAGACTGGGTGGAGCTGAGGAAATAATCCCTAAGCATGAGGGGATGTCATTAGACCCTTCAGTGTGGAAAATCAAACAGAAAAAGGATTGGAAAGAAAAATAAAGTCCACGAAGAAAAAAAGCATAGCATTGGTGGGGTGTATGAGAAAGTGAAAAAGAAGGGAGCAGGGTGGGCTGGGGATAGATCTCCTGGTAGAGCATTTGTTTAGCATGCGGGAGGCTTTAGATTCATAACACACACACACACATCACACACACACCACACATATACACCACACACACACACCACACACCACACACACCACACACACACCACACACACCACACACACCACACACACCACACACACACCACACATATACACACACACCACACACATATACCACACACACATACATACACACCACACACACATACCACACACAGCACACACACATACACATCACACACAGCACACACACATACCACACACATACCACACACACACACACCACACACACATACACACACCACACACACAACACACACACACAACACACACACATACACACAACACACACACACACATTCCCCCAGTTGGGCTTGGTTAGACACAAAAACCACAGCTACACAGAGTTCAGATTCCACAGGTGAGCTAAGTGTCTTACACAAACACAACTCAGGCGTAGCACGCTCTAAGGGCGATGAGGAAATCTTGGAAGAGGCCGAAGGAAAAATGTCTTACCTGTAGTGGAAGAAAGACAAGAAGTACATCTAAATGTACACCAGAAAGCATGCAAGGAAGAAAGGGGCTGATGGAATGTTATTGAAGAAAAAACTGGCCAATGTGAAATTCTGTAGCCTTCAAAAACCAGGAGAAATAAGGATTTGTTTGTTTTAGACAAGGTCTCTCTACAGAGCCAATACTGGGATTAAAGGTGGTACCACTGTGTCTATCAGGATTTCTATCACAGAAATGTAAAGGAAATATATGGCCTGTAGATGCTTCTTATGATAAATGTAAAAAGCTTTTTAGCCGGCCTACATCACCTCAAAGCATGCCTGTGATCCCAAAGCACTGGAGGCTGAAGCAGAAGGCAGCTTGGACTGCACAGTATGATCCTGTCTCAAAAGGGGGGTGGAGGGTGAGGTGCAGGAAGACGGAGGGCTAGAATGGGAAAAGAAGACGAAAAAGAGGGAGGCTGGAGAGATAGAAAACTAAGAGTGCTTTTGCCAAGGATCTGGGTTCAATTTTCAGCATCCATATGGCCTTCCACCAGCACCTGTAATTCCAGTTCCAGGGTATCTGATGACCTCTTCTGCAGGCAAAACATCCATATACATTAAAGGTAACAAAATAGGGGCTGGAGAGATGGCTCAGTGGTTAAGAGCAGTGGCTGCTTTTCCAGAGGACTCAAGTTCAATTCCCAGCAACCATATGGCAACTCACAGCTGTCTGTCACTCCAGTTCCAGAGGATCCAACACTCTTACACAGATGCACATGCAAGTGAAACAGCAATTTACATAAAATAGCAATAAATAAATAAATAGACTCTGCCTCAAAAAATAATAACTGTTTAATTTTTAAAAAGAGGGAGGATGAAGGGAGGGAGGAGAAGGCAGCTGGGATTGTAGCTAGGTGACAGAGCCCTTGCCTGGCACGGTCAACGACCTGTGTTCAATCCCCAGAATGGAAAAAATACTCAAAAAATGTATGGAAAAATGAAAAACAAAGGATGAAAGAAATAAAGGGGAAGAGAAGAGACAAAAAAGAGAGAGGAGGGGAGAGAAAAAGAAAGAGTGGGAGAGAGGAGAAAAGGGGTAAGGGAAGAAGAGGAGGAGGAAGGAGAGGAGGAAAGAAAATCAGTGTGTACTGCCAGTGGGGACTGAAAACACTGCCTGCTACAAGGGCCAAGAGCTCCCAACCCCACCACCCCGCATGCTCTTTTCACGGAGTGCTTGAGCTCTGAGCCCTTTCATTAATGGCACACGATTCTCCACAACCAACAGGTACAAGCCTTCAGAAGGTGAGTGAGTGGGTGGGGAAGTGCAATGCATGCACACAGCACTCAGCTTTGCAACTGTGCTGTATGCTGCAGGGTAAGCACTGTGTGCATATCTCCTACCGCAAGCCACCCGAAGCCATCAAATGCTACTAAAGGTTTTTGTTGTTGTTGTTTGTTTTGTTTTGTTTTTCTGTCTGGAGGTGGCATTCGTTCACGTGGAGAATCTTTCTTTCTTTCTTTCTATTTTATTTTATTTATTTTGGTTTTTTGAGACAGGGTAGCCTTGGCTGGAGAATGTTTCAAAGTGGACAAAATGCATCACCCAAAGCAGCACCAATGAAAACACCGATGCCAGACTTCACTAGAATGTCAAACTTTTGCTCTCCAGAAAATACTGTTGAAGGAATCACCCAGAAGCACAGGTGGAGTCTGGGTGGATGGCTCAGGCGGTAAGGGCGTTAGCCCTGCAAGCCTGTGTTTAGTCCCTGGAACCGATGAAGACTCAACAGCTCAGTGTGGAGCATGGATACATAGCCAGATGCTAAGCAAGAGAACTGTCTTCATTTTTGAGAAATAAAATATAATGGGATAACACAATAGCGAACATGCCAGAAGCTTTCTCAAACATTTGCTGGCAATGTGCACAGGTGTTCTAGAAGGCCAGAAGAGTGTATCAGAACCCCAGGAGCTGAAATTACAGGCTGTGGTGAGATGTCTAATGTAGGTGCTGGGAACTGAACTCAGGTCCTCTGGAAGTGCAACCGGTGTTCTTCACCGTGGAGCCATCTCTCCTGCTTGGGGGCATTCTTATAAGTGGCAGCACATTTTGTTTTCCCAAACAAGCTATTACACAGAACTCTGTTAAATAGCATAACTAGAAAGGATTGGTCTATTGACCTTGCAATGTTGGCAAGTAGCTCCTCAAAGAACCTCGGCTCCCATGGAGCAAAGCTCAGAAAACATCAGTTTGAGGGACAGGATGGAGCTCGCTGCTCAGGATATACAGGCCTTCACACGTGGACCTCGTGTTCTGAGTCCCAGCATCCTACTGGTTGCACACCCTGACCTTTACCTTCCACATGTATGAACATCTCTGTGCCTTAGTGTTCTCATCTGTCAAATGGGAGAACTGAAACTCACAAATGCTATGAGAATGAATGAGTCAACATGCTTAAAACTCTTATGAGGGCTGGAGATGCAGCTCCGTGGACACAGCAGAGAGGACTTAGAACAGTGTGCAGCACATGAGAAATGCTCAATGCATTTTGGCTTCTACTGATTTTGTAGATTAGCTTGAAACAGCTGACGGAGGAGCTTACTAGTTTCTGAATGGTGTTCTATAAAACATCTGGGGAGGATTTGGTTGTACTGGCCTTTGTCATGTATGTATGTGTCTGTCTGTGGATTCACACACGCATGTGGAGGTCAGAGGATAACCTGAAGGAGTCAGTACTCTCCTTCTACCATGTGAGTCTCAAGGATGGAACTCAGGTGTTCAGGTTTGGTGGCAGGGACCCTCACCCGCTGAGCCATCCTGCCAGCCCTCTGGTGTTTTAGCTGTGTCATTTCCTCTACCCCAAAATCCCTGTCCTCTCTCTTTCTCTTATTCCTCCTCCAAAACCCACCTCAAATGTCTCCTTTGCAATAACAAAGTGAAGTCTGCGTTGTTGTACATGCTTCCGTGGTACCCAATACACACATACCTATGCCATAGGCCCTACCACAGGGCTCTGAGCCTCTATACTCGAGGATGAGTTATTTTTCACAGAATGGGTTTCAATATCTAGCGGTTATTTGGAGACAGTGTATTGGATGGATATCCAGTGACAAAAGGCTAGACACCAAAGCGGACTGGCTTGCAAACCACAGTCCAGAGCCTGTGAGCAAGTGCCCACAAGAACAAAAGCACACTCGAAGACAACAGAAAGCACAGCACTGGTGGCCTCAGATGAAAAGACGCCACCCTCTTAGTTAAGAGGGTAGCATCCACAAACAAGCCTCACATGGCACTGTGGCTCACTGCCTTCTTCTTCTTGGAGCATGTTGTCCTGCACACCCTGTGGCTAGGTGTCCCCTGACAGTCACCTTCCACATCACCTTGTCTCAGAGCTGTCCAGAGCCCTTATCCATAAAACTCTATTTGCTCTGCACCCTGTCTTCTCCAAGCCTTTGAGAGAACCATGCAGAGGGAAGATTAAGGGCTTCCAGACAGGCAGTTGGGACATGGGTAGATCTTTCTTGGCAGTTGCCACTGGCAGCACTACACCTGTGCATGTGTTCAGGCTACCCTTGCAGGAAGTCTCACTGCAGAAAAATGTAGACCAGTTCTCCCGAGAGAGCACCCTGCCTCTGTATCCCTGCTTCTAGGAGAGCTATAAATGAGTGTTCAGACACCGGCTGTCTTGTGGTTAATTGCCAATTGAGTCTGAGCTAGAATCCAGCTGAAGGTTCCATCAGAAATGTCCTCTCTGCACATGTCTCAACACAGTCTCTGAACAAGAGTGGATTCAGTCAGAGGTGGGTGGGCCCATGGTCACTGGCTTGCTCCTACCCTCAAATGCCTCTCAGTGCTCCCTCCTCTCCATAAAGCGCTGCTAGTATCTTTTTCTAAAGTTCCATAGGCTGTGTCTTAGAGTTCTATTGCTGTGAAGAGACGCTGTAACCACAGTAACTCTTACAGAGGAAAACATTTCATCAGAGCTGCTTACAGCTTCAGAGGTTTAGTCCATTACTGTCATGGTGTGTCCAGTCAGACACGGTGCTTGAGATGGAGCTGAGAGTTCTGCGTCACAATCTGTAGGCAGCAGAGGTGAAGAATGTGAGCCTCTAGGCCTGGTTTGAGCTCCTGAGCAAAGCCCAACCCAGAGTGATACACTTTCTCCAACAAAACCACACCCACTCCAAGAAGGCCACACCCACTCCTGCAAGCCACACCCCCTAATAGTGCCACTCCCTAAGGGCTTGCTAGGGGCCATTTTTATTCAAACCACCACAGGCTACTCATTTCTCTTGGAGCTTTCCTTTGACTCTCCTGTAAGCTGTGAGTCTCAAATATGGTTGCAGTCCCTTACTTGCCTTACAGCAGCCACCGGAAGTCACTAGCCCACCACATGGCCTATAAACTCCACTTCTAGATCATCTTCCCCGGGGAAACTCCATTTGGAGTGAATTATACACCAGTTTCTTCCTCTTTCTCCTCCTCCTCTTCTTTTCCTTGTCTTCTTCTTCCTAAAGTGTCTTATTCTGTAGGTCAGGCTGATGTCACAGTCACAATTCTCCTGCTTCAGCGTCCTCAGTGCTGGGATTGTTGGCATGTGCCAGCACATTCAATAATCCATTCTGACCGTCATTTTGGTCTGCTTGCTTGTTTTCTACTTTGAAAGCTGTGGTTGAGTTTTCCATATCTCATATTCAAAGTCTTATTGTTCTCAGTCACACACATACTTGATTTGTGATCAGTGATATGAAACAATTCTTCCATGACCTTGGACAGAACATGCAAGCACACAACCGTCCTCACCAACACAGTACCATGCCAAAGTCAAGGTGCTGCCTAGATTGTTTTTTTTATATGAAGAGTGAGCAAACATTTTTAAATGACTAAGAAACAACCAATATACAGGATTTTTCAAGCAGGCAGAGGGCTTTTGTAGTTCTGAAGAACTCTTCTGGTTTGTTTCTCATCTCACAATTTTCTCCAAAAGTAAAACCAGGGAAGACTGAGACTGGAATAAAGAGAGTAAAGCAGTTGGACTGAGTCCTGAGTCCTCACTCGTAGCTCCCTTTGTGGCTGCTGCTTCAGGGCGAAGCTGGCAGTGGCTACCTTGAGGTATATGGCCCAGGACAGAGAGGCAGACGGTAGTTGATAGAGTCCTCTGATCCATTGATTCCGAGCCTGTACTGAGGCAGAACACCATGATGACTGAAGCACATGACAGAGGCTGCTCACCGCATGGATGGCGGGAAACGGAAAGAGAAGGATAGAGACACAGTCCATGGGGTCACTATCAGTGGCCTTCTGCCTTCAGCTAACACCCTTCTCTCAACCAAATAGGACCACCACCTGGGGACCAAGCTCAGAACAATGATTCTTTTTGTGGCCACTTTAGAGCCAAACCATGACTTGAAGGAAAGTTGGCGGTACCAACTAAGAGGAGACGGATGTGGGGGGTGTGGTGGCGGGCATCTCAAGGAGCAGGGATACTCAATCTCTTAGCATGAGTGGGAAGATAACCCATTTGTCCAAGCATTTATGAGCTGCATTTATTATGCCTCTGTATGACACACTCAAACTAACATGTTTAGTTTCTTAACAAACATGATCAGGCCTAGATGTAGCCAGGGTGAACTCTGCCTAACTCAGAGGTGCAGGCAATTGCTTGGGAACATGAGTTGTATATTTGACCACGTCCCCTGCATGGGGAGACCTGGTGGCACTCAGAGGAAGGATAGCAGGCTACCAAGAAGAGACTTGATACCCCATGAGCATATACAGGGGGAGGAAGTCCCCCTCAGTCACAGTCATAGGGGAGGGGAGTAAGGAGAAAATGGGAGGGAGGGAGGAATAGGAGGATACAAGGGATGGGATAACAACTGAGATGTAATATGAATAAATTAATAAAATATTTAAAAAAATAAAACCTCAGTGAAAACTGAAACAGAATTTTAAGCATATCCTCCAATAATGATTCTACACTTAATCTAGGAGAATAAATGCAAGTAATATTTTTATTAATAGGTAGAATAATGTTACAATAGGAATCTCCTTACAATCAGAAGTCAGGCCTGATAACCAGTTGGTTAATTATCTATTTATTTATTTATTTATTTATTTATGTATTTATTCTCTCTCTCTCTCTCTCTCTCTCTCTCTCTCTCTCTCTCTCTCTCTCTCTCTCTCTCTCTCTCTCTCGTGTGTGTATGTGTGTGCGTGTGTACAAGTATGTCACGGTGCCCCATGTCAGAGGACAACTTATGGGAGTCAGCTCTTTGCTTCTGCATGTGGACCCTGGGGTTAAAACTCAGGTCATTAGGTTTGGTGAGACAAGTGCCTTTACTGACTGAGCAATCTTGCCAGCCCTGATTGGCTATTTCAAAAAAGTAATATAACACCATGGAAAACAATAAGTGAGAAGAGGAAGCTGAGAATTGCTTGCTTGTAAATACATTAGATGTTGTTTTCATATGGACGCTTACATTGTAAATCCAATGTTGTATGCTGCCTAAAAGCCGCCAAGGAAGGAGACACCTATCAAGTTGTATGCTTGACTGGAGGGGAAAAAAAAAAAAAAAGAGGATTAAAGGCTTTTAACCTAAATTTGGTGGAGGGGGCAGGGAGAAAGGTAGAAGGAAACAATGTCTTTAAGAAGACAGCGTAGAGGACAGCTAGGTCAGTGATGATAGGCAGACATGTCGCTAAGGGATGCGGTATCTGGGGTGTCCTCTCTTTTGCTCCAATCTTATGTGGCATTACTGATTTAACCTTTCCCACAAGCTGAATCTCATCAGCCCTGCGGCTCTGCCATGCTCATGTATTCTAACGACATCCAGTCAGTGTTCTTGTCCCTCGTCGCCTCTGTCTCTTTCCCATCTCGCAGAGACAGAGCCTCTGGCTGTTGCTGAGATTCGGGTACCTGGAAAACAGTTTTCGTGTACAGTGTCATCTTCAAGTTTTGTGTCAAAAGTGGAAACAAAGCTCCCTGGGTAGGAGACGTTAAATGTTAACTGCACAGTTGCAAACTATGTTCTGTGTAAGGTAGGGCTTAAGAGAGCTGTTTACCCTGTATCCTCACCCCAGCCCCAGACTCCAGGTAACCCCCCACATATGCTGCCTCAAAAGCTGATAGGAAACTGCTTTGTTCTTAACCTGGATTCCACTGGAGAAATAACAGAATTCCTAAAGAACTGGCTGAGAGAATAACCCAAATTGCTTTCACCCCAATCTATCCATGCGTTTGATTTAGCATCTTCAGGCTGCGGTGGAGGACCATGGTCCAAGGGGCCAGAGGTGACCTGCATTTTCTGCACTGTATGGGGTGTGGGAGGGAGCAGCCTTTTTCCTACTCAGTTACCCTTGGAAACGCAGCTCAATGACCCTGCGTCATAGGAATCTGCCCAGTGGGCTTTGAGGAGGCCAGGGGAGCCTGCACTTCAGTGGGGCAGCTAGATCTTTCTCTGAAATGCTAATGAGGAGGGTTCATTTCAGGATTGCTTATGGAGTTCTCGAACTTGACCTGAAGTACACAGCCAGGCGCTACTGCCCTCCCTGGAACACTTCCAGGCAAAGGCAATGTCCAGCACTCCCCCACTTGCAGCAGCCAATGGGTTCTGTTTCCTTTAATCTGTCTATGTCCAAGCTAACCTCATTTCTAGCTCTCTGCTGTGCACAAAACACATGTCTACATACACCCTGGCCCTCCCTGCAATCCTCTCTTCCTGGAGAAAGGAATAAATGGGAGAAGGATGTCACTAGGTAAGGAAGATGCAAAAGGTGACATTTAAAGAGTGCCACCAGCACAGGTACTCAGTCTGGTTATCTGTCCAGTTGTGGTAAGACTAAAGGAACTGAGGCTTTGGGAAAGCAAGTGACCTGTCAGGTCACCTTCTTACCCATAATGAACCATCCCAGGAGTGAGAGGGATGGGTGTGGCTGTGGGCATTCTACATAATTTTCAGCAAGCCACATGCTTGCACTGAACCTGGTTTTTTTAACAGCTAAGTAAGAACAAACATGAGTGTGTGTGTGTGTGTGTGTGTGTGTGTGTGTGTGTGCGTGCACGCGTGTGTACATATGCACACACATAGCAATGCACATACACAGACATCCGTACTGTGTGTGCACACAGGCCCTTTGCAGATGTGCAGATGTTGTTCCTGGACCTACAACATTCATTCCTTTCACCTAACCTGTGGCTTCTACCCATCGGGTTTCCAGAAGTTACCACCTCCTCCTGGGATGCCCTCACCCACCTGAGTTGGCTGGGCACTTGCTCTCACAGTATTGACTACCGTAGACATTTTCTCACTCAGCTTGTCTACTTAGCAGACATTCCAGATTCAGCAACAACACTGGCTTTCCGATACTGTAACAAAATATCTGAGCTAGTCAAACTAAGAAGGTGACAGGTTTATTTTGGGGTCCATTTTGGACATTTCAATTCATGGTTAGTTGGTCTTGTTGTTTTGGGCTTATGTAGCGACACCTCATGGAGGAAGCATGCTTTACTTCATGCTATGCGTGTGTGCATGTACAAAGTGGGAAGGTATTGTGTCCCATTACCTCTTTTAAGGACACACCCTGAAATGGCCTAACTGTCTCCTACAATGCCCCACCTCTCATAGCATCCGTACCTCCTGATAGTGCCCAGGCTGAGGACCAACCCTTTAACACACGAACCTGAAGGGGGCAGATGTATGTGATCTCAGTTGCTGTGACGAAACACTGACCAAAAGCGACATAGGAGGAAAAGATTTACTTGGCTTATACTTCTATCATTGAGGGAATCCAGGGCAAGAACTTGAGTCAAGAATCTGGAGGTAGGAGCTGTGGCGGAGCACTGCTTGCTTGCTTGCTGGCTGGCTGGCTGGCTGGCTTGCCAACTTCTGTATATAGCCCAGAACCACCTGCGTAGGGACGGTGCCACCCACAGTGGGTTGGCTCTTCTTCACCATTTAAGATCCCCCACAGGAAGGCTCACAGGCCAATCTGACGTAAGCAATTCCTCCATGATGCACAGGTGACTCTAGACTGTGACAAGTAGGCCAGGAGCCAAAGACCCAAGCTACCAGCATCCCCCCTTCTCCACGAGACACAGACTAGTGCCTACGGCATACTGCATGCTATGGCCACCTGGCTACTCTGTAAAGTGACCACCTAATGGTGTTCCTTCCTTGTTCCCTGTTTGCTTTGTCACTTGTACGTCTTCCCACGTTGATGCACACTAATCTTGTAACCCAGTAATACAGAAACAATGCAACGTGAGTACGAAGGACAATCATTTATCTGCAGACTAAACTGAGTAATCCAGAAAGACATGCTGCCGCTTCAGCAGCCAGCGAAACCACCGGGAAGACTGGGAAATGGTTGACTACAGAGCTACAGGAGTCTGCGTCAGATTCCTCTCAGGTATGTCCTTAAACTCTCCCTCTGCTTTAGAGGATTTAAACAGGAAATCATGGCAGTGAGGGCGTGGCGTATATAGAGATCACAAAAAAAAAAAGCTTTGAACTCTGCATATGAGGCAGGTGTGAGCCAGGCCTGGTGCCGCACACCTGTGATTCCTGTTCTTGAGAGGTAGAGGTAAAGATCAGGAGTTTAAATTCATTTTTCACTACCTATGAGCTTGAGATCAGCCCGGAATACATAGATGCCTGTATCACAAAGTCAAAAAAATATTATTATTATTATTATTATGATGATGATGATGATGTTTCATATGGATATGTGTGTATAGACATAAATATTTTGGGTTAAAATAAATGTTTATGGAATGAGTCTTTTTCCATGAGTCTTTGTTCAGTGACAAACCCTTCCTGGAGGTGACAACACCACCATATTCCCACAAAGACTTGTCACAGAATTTGGATCTAGGTATAAAACAGAAAGGCATGGCTCCTTCTCAGCCTCTTAGGAATTTCAAGATGATGATGACAGTGTGTTAGGCCACGTGAACACTGCGGTGTTCGGGGACTACCTGGGTCAAGGCCTACCGTGTAGGTGAGGGGTCCCTCCCACAGTCACATCCACGGAACAGCTCAGAATACAGCCTCCCCCACAGAACTCAGTAAGTTCTCTCCGCCGAGGGCTTGTTAGTGTCAGTCTGTTTTCTAGACTCTGAATGTGCAGTCTGGAGAGAAAGACACGGATCCTGGCCTTCCTGCAGCTTAGCTTCTCCTGACAGCGTGAAGAACTGAGAAGTCTTGGTGGCTTGAAACCATCCAACATCAGTCCCAAGGGATCTAATGGCCTCTTTTGGCCTGCACAGGCACTAGGCACACATGCGATACACATACATACATACATGCAGACAGATACTCATCCATACAAATATTAAAAAGGAAACACAGATTCAGAGAAAATCAGAATACGAATAACATGAAAACCTAGGATGAAGTTAAGTGAAGTTTAGCTTCAGTTTTGGTGTGAGCTTTCTGGAGGCCAAAACAAAACACATGCCCATCCTTACACACATGTGCACACACACACATACATGCAGTTTCAATTCTTATTATTTAAAAATGTGTACCTGTGTCCTAGGAGCAAATATGGAGGCCATGCCAGATCTACTCCCTTTCATAATAAGTGAGATTGAAGCTGTGGGGAAACTCTAAGCATGTGGCACTCTTCCACAGAAGAACACAATTGTGTTGTAACTTTTCTTCCCCCAGAAACAGCTAAGTCAACCCATCTCTGCAGGCAGAGAAGCTAACATATTAAAACAGAGTGTTCTCCCTTGAGCCCACAGAGAATGCCACCCAGTGAGTGCAGGCACCACTACCTTTCCCTTTCTGACCCTTAGTAGGTGGAATACAGACAGGCCATGCACCAGGCAGCCGGGATACTGGGCAGGATCTCCTCATCTCCCTCCTCCCCTCCAGCCACACTCCAGGGCTGCAAGGATCTTTTTCATCTTCTCAGTCATCACAGCCCTAAGATCCCAAACAGATACAGACCTGGGAAATCAAGGGCGTCCACCCGCAGGAGCTCAGAAACAGTGAGAGCTACAACAACACAACGAAGAATATCTCTGCGCCCTCTCAGTCCCCTCTCATGCTATCTCTTACATGTGTATGTATGTATACGTTCCTGTCAGGGAGGGAGTACCTATGTACATGTGTATTTGTACATGTGGAGACCAGAATTTAACACTGGCTGTTATTCCTCAGGTGCCATTCACTTAGTGTGCTCTGTGTGTGTGTGTGTGTGTGTGTGTGTGTGCTTGAGTGTATGTCTGTGTGCGTGTGTGTGTACACACGAGCACACATGTGCAAGAGTGTATAGTGTAGTGTACTCATAAGACCATGCTCGCATCCACACCTGTGCTTGGGCACGAAGAGGCCAAATCAGCATGTTGGGTGTCTTCCACCACCACCTGCCTCACTGCCTTGAGACAGCATCTCTCACTTAGCTCGAAGCTTTCCATTTTGACTAGTTGGCTGGCCAGCAACAGCTTGGGATTTGTCTGTGTTTGCTGCCCAGTGTCGGACTCACAAACACTCTCAGCCATGCTTGGCTTCTTACATGAGTGCTTAAGGATTTGAACCTGGATCCTTGTGCTTGTAGAGCAAGCAATGAGCAGTTTCTTCAGCCTCCCACCTTGTTTTCTGACACTGAGTTTTTTGTGAGCGTGGGGCTTGGAAAGGAGGCTACCATGGCCAGCCAGGAAGCTTCAAGGGCCTCCCTGTGTCCACCTGGCCATGCTGGTGTTGCAGGCATGTTCTAACAAGCATGGATAGTTTTTTACATGAGTCTTGGAATCGAAGTCAGGTCTTCATGCCTGTGCAGGGTTAAGCTGTTGCCCCCACAACACCCAGCCCCCTTTCTCTCTCATTTCTTAGGGTTTTTCTCTGCTGCTTATTTTTGTCACCAGGCCATTTGTTCAGGGGAAGTTATATGTACTTTCAGTTTCACAGTAAAGGCAGTTCAGTGAAACTCCTGAGCAGAGGGGGAGACAGGAGCATAGACACAACACTGTGTCCTTCTGCTTGCCTCTGTGTCTGCTCAGCTGAGTCTATCTGTGCCTTCCCCCACACACACAGGAACACAGAAAAAGATGTGAGTCTGTTTCAGAGACACCGTTTGCTAGGAAACCTGAATAAAAGGAGCACCGTAGTAATAGTCTTTTACCTAGAAGGAAAAACCAAGGAAAAATGAAGCACTTGGTTAAAACAGGAGTCTCTTCGACTCTAAATCAATCCCAAAGATTAGGAATGTCTTTCATATTATTTTTCTGTTTGTGTTTTAATTTTTTTGACTGCTATGTGAGGAAAAATTTTTTAAATTATACACACTAGTGGAGTACATAATGTGTAACATTTCCATACATGTATATATTACATGGTTAAATCAGGGAAACGTGTCTTTCCACAAATGTTCATCATTCCTTCATGGTAGAAGCATTTGCAATCTTTTCATCCAAATTCCTGCAACACATAGTGTGCTGTTGTTTATATTTATTCTGTGCCAGGATATGGTAGGTTCCTGATTTGAATATGTGTTTGTGTTTGTGTATACATTGGTGTTTATGTATAGATGTCTGTCTCTGTGTGTAAATTTATATCTGTGTGTATGTGTACATGCATGTGTGTATGTATGTGTACCTGTGTATCTGTGCATATGTGTGTCTGTGTGTCTTAGTATGTCTGTGTATGTGTATGTGTCAGTGTGTGTGTATCTCTAAGTGTATATTTTCAGTGCCTCCCAAGTCTTAGGCAAATGAGCTACAGACACAGACCTTCCTAATAAATAGTATTTTATTTCATCTTTGGGACAAAATTCCCACTATGTATCCCAGGCTGGCCCTGAACTTGCAATCTTCTTGTTTCAGCCTCCCAAGGGTGCAAATTACAGGCCAGAAGCCCCCATGCCCTATAAAACATCATTTAAAAATGAGCCTGGAAGCAACCACAGTCCCCTGTCCCAGGTTTTTCTGGCCCAGTTGTCAACCTGTAGAGGCTGCTTACATTCAGAGGGAAGAAACTGAGCATTTTCAAAAAAGGGTGTTGCTAGTCCCTGAATGTGGCCCCACATCATTGTCTAGAGAAAGGACACAGCAAAACGTGCCCCATAAGCCCTGCTTGAGGCGTCAGCTGCTGTGAGCCCCTCACAGGCCCCTGCTTGGGTGTGGGGACGCTGTTAGTGAGGGAAGCGTTAGGTTCCCGCTTTCCTGGCGCTGGACTGGGCTAGGACAGAGCTCAAACACAGCAGTGTCTGCCTAAAGCACACTTTAAATGTGGTCTCTGAGACTCTGAGCTGTGGTGTGTGTGGTTGCATCTTTTTCCTTCCACCTCGGGGTAACTGGAAACTGCTCTGCAGTGTCTTGAGTCATGTCCATATGAGCAAGGTAAGGATGTGAGGGCCTGCTCACTCACACCCACCTCAGCTGATCGCCTGTATCTGCCTGTATCTGATAAACGATAAAGAAGCCCAGCCCCCACCCCCGTCCTGTGTGTGTACATGTGCATGTGTGCATCTGTGTGTGTGTGTGTGTGTGTGTGTGTGTGTGTGTGTGTGTGTGTGTGTGTCTTCTAGTCTTCCCATCGTTCTGGTCACAGCCTTGCACTCATTTCCTCCTTTGGGAACCATGGCAGCTCGGTCCAGTTCTTTGAACTGTGGGAGTCAACGCCCCATTGATGACCCATCCCCTGGGGCTTCTGTCCATGCAGACCACTCAAGGTCAGCCAGGAGGTCTACCGTAACTGATCAATTAAATTAATCTGTCAACATCTTGGTTTGCTTTAGGGCGTCCCTACTGAGTAGTCTCATGTTCTGCCATCTTTCTCCCTCACTTAGTCCCAAGTCTTGGTAGACCATTTTATAATAAGGTGCTGATTATTTCATGAGATTTACTTTTTTTTCCCCATGGGATTCACTGAATGGCTATGCCAGGGGGTGCCTTCAACGTAGTATGCATTGGGTTAAAAATTAATATCATTTACCCTTGTGACCACAGGACGGAGCAGAAGCCCATCAGAATCTTGAGAAGCTTTTTAGTGCATATTGCTGGCCTGAGAAAAATCAAAACTCAAAATGTAGTTTCTACTGTATGCATATCGCTTTCATACATGAATGCTGAAAGATCGTAGGTGGGACCACTGGACCCTGGAGTGCACCTGCATAACACTCTGAGTCAGGACACTCCTGGGGGCCAGGCCACTGTCACTGAGGACAACTGTCCCATGTACTATAGGAAATACTTCAGTGTTTCTGGCCTCTATGCACAGCATGCTGGCAATGTACCACCCACAACTCAAAAGAGCTTCCACACCTTGCCAAATGCTCCCTCTGTGACCTCCTGAGAGTAACTGTTCTCTCTGTGTTGTGGCCTTCAGTCTTCATTAGTTGAGATTTAAATTTTTGCTCTCTCAAAATATTTGCTGATATCTTCAACTTTTCTTTGATTCAACAAATTAATTAGAAATATGCTTTAAACTTTAAATGTAATGTGGTTTGTGTGTATGTGTGTGTGTGTGTGTGTGTGTGTGTGTGTGTGTGTGTGTGTGTGTTGATATATATGGAAGCAAGCATGTACTATGTACCACGGCACACAGAAGACAACTCTCGGGTATTAGTTCTTTAAAAATACCATTATTTTTAAAATGATAGTAATATCAGGTAAGCCTGAGTGCTACCATGTCTCAGCACTTGGCCATGCTCCTGTGGACTTCCACTGCCCTGCCTGCATTTGAGAACCCTGACATCAGTCTCATTATTGCTTTTTTTTTTTTTTTTTAAGGAAATCCACATTTTTCTCTGATTGCTTTTCCCCTTCCCCTGGCTACTTTTAAGATTTCTTGTGGGGATCGTTTGTTTAGTTTCACCTTTTACAAGGTTTTCTATAATGGTTCTTAGTACTAATTTTATTTTTATTTACATGCCTAAGGCTTACTTCTTACCTCCAAAGACTCATTTCTATCACGCTTAAGTTCTGGAAAGTTCTCAGGCATTTTCTCTCTGGTTAGCTCTGCCAACCCCATTCTCTTAATGTTCTTCACCTGACATTCACATTAGTCATAGGATTGCCTCCATTCTGGCTTCTGCAGCCCTCCATCTTGTTTATGCTGTCTTCTCGTGTCTCTGAACTGTATGTTGGGTACTTTAGTCAAACCTGCTGGATCTTAAACCCTGACTTCAGTTCTGTCCACTATTACGTGGTACTTTTAGTAACCTGTGCTTCTTTGTTCAAATCTGCCTGCTCCCACCCCCATTTCTTCATATGATATTTTCTAATATATATGTGTATGTATATATATATATATTTTTTTTTTTAAAAATACTACTTTGCAATATCTCTCCATTCACTATGCTTTTTAAAGACATCTAACAGTCTTCATCTACTGAGGTATCTGTGGTTGTTGGCAAGTGGCTGCTGTAAGACGGTAACTTGAGAATTGAGACACCACTTCTTTGGTTATCCTCAGTAACCATACTGAGTTGTGTCCTGCCAGACCACTGCCTTGTTCTGCCTCACTCATCCCCTGCGTGCATGGGTCTGCATAGCTCATCCCCTGCACGCATAGGTCTGCATAGCTCATCTCCTGCACGCATGGGTCTGCATAGCTCATCTCCTGCACGCATGGGTCTGCATAGCTCATCCCCTGCACGCATGGGTCTGCATAGCTCATCTCCTGCACGCATGGGTCTGCATAGCTCATCCCCTGCACGCATAGGTCTGCATAGCTCATCTCCTGCGCGCGTGGGTCTGCATAGCTCATCCCCTGCATGCATGGGTCTGCATAGCTCATGCCCTGCATGGGTCTGTCTTGCTCAGCCACTACACAGGTCTATCTAGCTCATCTACTGCATGGGTCTGCTTTGCTCAGCCATTGCATGGGACTGTCTAGCTCATCTTTCTGCCTAGCACCCCAGCAATTTCCCACCTCACAGTATCTCCTGTTGTTTAACTGATATCAGAACTCCTGGACCACTCAGGTAATGCCAGTACAAACCACTGGCATACAGGAAGGTGGATGGATGGGAATGAGGGTTTAGGGATACTTCTAGTCAGAGCCAGGCTCAGCACACAGGCATCCTTTGGTGTCTCCCTTGGTGAGTGAGAAAAGAGTTTCCTTCTAAACCCTTGCCCTTTATGTGAAGGCTTAAGCCACAGCTCTCTGCCTCACATAGATCCAAGGCCTCACATTAAATACTCTTGGGGATTATGCAATTCAGTCTGATAATAGGATACAACTTGTCTTCTGTGAATGAGGCTATGATCTCTACCCGAGTGCTATAAACAAAAAAGTGCCTCCAGAAATTCTATTGAAAATTTAAAAAAATGTAAAATCCTAAAAACCTAAGAGCTCAACCCTTTTAGTTTTCCCCCAAAACTCTAAGTTGCCTTGAGTCTCTTCATTTTCTGGCTGTTCTCATTTCAGTTCCTTGAGAAATCTCTCTTAGGAGCTTGTAGGGCAGTGTTTGGATTCAGGAAAAAAAATGCTACAGTTTGTTTTGGGCTTAATAGGACAATTTTCAGGTTGTTTCACTTGGCATAATGTAGGATGTGGGGACTCTCCACTCAGATATAAATATCTGATTCTCATGCCTGGACACCTGGTGACCTGGGCATTGAGACATGAGGTCTTTAACATGGCCTGTGTGCTAGGCTCAGTGGTAGAGCGCTTGACTGGCATGCAGGAGGCCTTGACTCTTAGCATCTCAAGAACAAGCAAAACAAAACCAAAACAAAACAAAAAACAAGACAAAACAAAACAAAAAACCACACAAACAACAAGCCTGAGTGGCACCTGCCTATCTGCCCAATTTGCACACCTCGCCACACAGATAACTTGTACCTCTACCAACTTCTGCATCTGTGGGGCCATGCTGAGCCCTTTGCCAACTGGGCCCTTGGTTATTTTCACAAACTTCTGTTCTTCAACCAAAGCAAATGTCAAATAATGGCTTCTCTGTGAAACCTTTCCAGTATCCGAAAATACGATCAAGCAAGCTCATATTTGTGAGTTTGGCCAGACCTCACTGATAGTACCTGCCACACAGAGTACAGCTTTTGTTCTCAGACTCTCCCTAGACTTAGATCTTTTCATGGGCTGAAGGAAGGTTCTGTTCATCACCCCCAACACACAGCACACTCTCTGACACATAGTAGTTAGTCATAAATGCTGTGCCAATTGCCTGAAATTGTGAGGCCACTCAGCTCTGGCGTAGAGAAATACAGCTTAAGAGTACACCTTTGAGTGTTATGAGCAGTCATAATATTGATGGATTTTACAGAGCTTCGGACAGTGGTGCCAGTTTAATCACATTACAGATCAAAGAGACTGAAGGTTTGCAGTTTTCATTTGATCTTAGTCCTGATTCATAACAACATTCCATTTCCATATCTCATCAAGAAGGAGTTTATAATTGGGTGGATGTATGACTGACCAGGGAATGGATGGATAGACAGACGGACAGATGGATGGATGGATGATTGGAAGGATGGTTGGATGGACAGATAGATGTACAGTTATAAACACCAACACAGGCTGATTATCTCATTGGTGGTCACCCCAGGTGACTGGCATGGAGCAATCGCTCCACTCAGTGAACTCTTGAGTGAGCATGGCCCAACTATCATTTAGGGCCTGGATTATATCCAGCTAATTTTTACTTGATCTATTATCATCATCCAATGAGTGACAGCTAAGCAAATGAGTATATGGAGGTAGAGACTAAATACATAATAAAATCTCAGATACATATAGAGAAAGGCTGGGTGTGGTAGTGCACGTCTTTAATACCTGCACTAAAAAGGCAGAGGCAGTAAGATCTCTTTGAGTTCAAGGTCAATCCGGTCTGCATAGTGAGACAATGTCTCAAAAACAAAAGATAGTCAGAAAAATAGATCAAATGGGATGAAGGTGAAAATTGTATTATTTTTACATATTTTATATTGTGCACTTTCTCCATCTATCCATCTGTACATCTCTTTCCATCCATCTGTCCACCCACTCATTTATTCAACTGACCATCCATCCACCATCTATCTATCCTTCCATCCATCTGTATGTCCACCCATCCATTCACCCATCCATCCATCCATTCATCCATCCATCCATGCATCCATCCATCTATACATACGTACATATATTTATGATTCATTTCATCAAGACAAATTTCCTAACCTTCTATTTGAGCCAAGCCATGCGCTTTGTATTTCAGAAAAGCTCTGTTATTCTCCAGGTCTGTAATGATATCACCAGTGTGCTGGTAGCTTGTACTTCTCAAACTTTTTATTCTATGATTAATTAATTAGTTAATTCAGAGTATACCGTTGAGCACATCTTCTCTGTGAGATGCCTTTCGTTTCTTCTTTCTTTCCCCTATAGTTGATATGCAACTTTAATCCAATGTGACTTTTTGTGCTCCATTTGTCAAGTAAAGACAATTGGTATACATGATAGAACACTGCTACAGTGTTGATGGAAGTGTCATTACTTCTTTGATTTGCTCATTCATTCAATAGAGCATTCTTAACAAAGATGGGACATTATAGGTAGGGTGTCTGCTTTCAGAATGTCTATGTGATGCTAATGCAATAGACATATCAAGAAATAAAAATGTAAAGCATACAATGATGAGACAAAACCAGAGGTGGGTATGGATGAAATAGCAGACACCTTCTCTCTGCTGAAAGGATGAGAAAGAGGGGCTTTACCTTCAAACAGGCAGAGAATTCTAAGAAAAAGTGGTCTGATCTGAGCAACTGTTCCATACCTGGGGTCTTTCAACATGAGTGTGTGACCTGGCCTGGGGACAATGACACAGGCATCTTAGAGAACAGAGCCAGAATGATGAGCCCTACACTCCCACACTGAGCCCTTGCTGGCTTTTCACAGAGTGTGGGCAAGATGTAGTTTTTGACCTTGTGCTCCAATCTGGCCTGCCTGAGTTGGCTTCTGGGAAGGCAAATATCTGCCTCCAAGCCACTCAAAGGAAATGCCTGCTCTGCCTCCATTGTTTGGAAACTTTGACTCACTCGTGACCTGGTTTTGAACTAGTGACCTGGAGGTGAATGGCTCATATCCCATTACTAATTCCCCATAGCCATCCGTGTCTTCCTTCCATCAGGAGCAGGAAGAGCTGCTAAGGGTGAGGACAGAAGTCCAGCCAGGGGCTCTGAACCCATCAGCAGAGCACTTGCCCCAGTTTTAGCCCTACCATCTGTCCTCCTGACATCCCCTTATCCTTTAGTCCAGCCTGGCTGAACAGGTTTTGGAAGAAGCCAAGGTCACCCTGGGGCTGACCTCCACAGATGGATTCAGCCAGAGACTCCACCCGTGGTCCCTCTTGAACATCAATTGTCAGGGGCCACATGTGCATTCCCCCCTCTCCCAGAGAACCTAGGCCAATGAGAGCTAGACCTCAGCCAGGTGGGATCTAACTGGGTCTAGAAACTGTGACACACACATGCACACACACACACAGATACCCACATACACAGATACACACACACTTATAGACACACACACACTCACAGACACACACACTCACAGACACACATACACACACAGATACACACATACGCAGATACACATACACTCATAGACACACACACACAGACACACTCACAGACATACACACACAGAGATATACACATACACAGATACACACACACTTATAGACACACACACAGATACACACACACTACAGCTTGACTCTCCCCTTTTTCTACTCTGTTCCTTTACGAATCCAAGTTTTCTTGATGTCTAGTCTTGTGTCTTGGTACTCTTACCACTTAAGAGACCATTGCTACACCTCTGAGATTTCTGTTTCAGCTGAGACAACATTCTTTCCAAGAACCAGGACAATACTGAGAGGGAAAAAGTATTCAGCAACACTCCATATACTGTCAGTCTTCTCTCTCCCTTTCTAGCTAGGAATGGTCAATACATGCCCATCCATCAGGTCAAGGCCCAAAACCATCAGTGAAACCCAAATCTTAGGTAAAACCTGGTCTTTCTGAGCCATCGGCCCCAGGAGAAACAGACTGGAGCTGTGGCAGACTGTGGTAATGGTCAGAACACGAGACACACTGAATTTAGAGTTTGAATTTTGGGGCTCAGGCTCTGGGGGTCAAAGCAGAACCTTGCACACAGCAGCCGGCAAGCACTCTGCAGTGGGTTGCATTACCCGCAGGCACAGACAAGTGAAGTTCTTGCTCTAAGAGCCCAAGTGCTCTGTGCCAGGTGCTGCTACCTCAAGTTGGCACAGAAGACATTTTACTTAGAAAGAAATGGTCTTATGGTACAGGGATGTGAACATGGCTCATCTTTTCTTAACAGTTTCACCTTGTGTGTATTTCTGTATATGAGTACCTCACTTTTGCAGACAAATAGCCGGTTCCTTAGACCACTTCCACCTCTACCCCAGGAATTCCTTCAAGATGGGAAGCCTCCCTCTTATTTTGCTTTCCTTCATCGATGACTAAGGACATGATCAAAAGTTATATGTGTGTAGAGAGCCGTAAGAGTGAACTTTTATTCCATGTCTCTTTGGATTTATTGTAGAATTCATAGCAGTGATATCTAATAAGACAAGACAGGGGCAGGGGGAACTTGGTATGGAAACATTAAAATCACAGTTTACTGCCAATCATGATGGTGTCTGACTTTAACCCTGAGTTACTGACTGGGAAAGGAGAGAGTCACGAGTTCTAGACCTGCCTGGGCTACTCAGCAAGTTCAAGACCAACCCGGGCAACTTAGTGAGA
Organism: Acomys russatus; assembly: GCF_903995435.1. NCBI lineage: Eukaryota > Metazoa > Chordata > Mammalia > Rodentia > Muridae > Acomys > Acomys russatus. The sequence goes on along the minus strand of NC_067149.1, from coordinate 53,344,882 downwards.
CCTTGTCTCAAAGTAAAAATAAGAAATGAACACTAGACAGAGAGACTCACATCTGTAGCTCCACATTCATGTTGGAAGGCTGCGGCAGGAGATTGCCATGAGTTTGAAGCCAGTCTGGGTTATGGAATAAGACCCTTTCTTTAAAAAAAAAAAAAAAAAAAAAAAAAAGACAATAGAATAAAAAGGTAAAAGAATTGTGGCTATATCACTCAGTGTCAGGGTACTTGCCCAGGGTATACAAAACTTTGGGTCTAATATCCAGTGTCAATTTGTTTTTCAAATTTTACCAATATGGACCATTAAGGTGTGCCATTCTGGTGGGGGAGTATCCTGTGGTGTCTAAGAACCCAAGTTTGCAGTATGCTTTGCCCTCTTGAGCTTTGCCTCTTAGCTTCATCCTGTGGTGCGTCAAAGTCCCCATCTTTAAAATGAGGGCTAAGCACACTATCTACTCTAAAGAGATTTTGCCTGTTTTTAAAATAAAGTGCTTGGCATGGCATCTGGCATGTCACAAATACTCATGAAGCACTGTGATTGAAATTAGGACCCTGAGCCCCAGCACAGTCTTTTGTAGGACACGGACTTTCAGTATGTGCGCGGTCTCCACTGGCAACCAGGATGCTTCAGGACATGGAAATGGCTTTCGTGGGCCAAGGCATCCTTACTTAGGAGTGAGTGTAGGTAACCTGGTGAGAGGAAGGAATGCCTCATGGAGAGTGAGAGGGGAGAACTGGGAAGAAGAGAGGCTGTGTTCAGAGTGATTTCTCAACAGCTGCAAATTGGTGTGGACTTGGGGAGTGGAGACTTTGGGACACCATTTTGACCACTAGAGGTCAGTGGAATGTTTTCTAAACGTAGTGGGTCCTTGAGGGAAGGTGCCAACTATGAGAAGAGTGGTCCACAGCATCACCTCCAACTGCATCCCTTGGGGGATCCAAGTTTGTTTTGCTTTGTTCAGGAGCCCAAGTCATCCATATTCCTTCTCTGGACCCTTCCATTAGAAGACAGCATTTGCAAGATGATGATGCTCTAGACCAGAGATGAGGAGAAAATAAGAATATGGCTGGAGACACCACTCTTCTCCAAAGCTGACTGGCTCAGATATTCAAGATTGTCAATAACCCTTTTTTCCCCTCCTAACAAATACTGAGATCTTTAAGATCCTACTCACCTGCAGCCTCTCATCCCCAACGTCCTATGATTTAAGCCTCTATACCCTCTTCTGGTCCTTATCCTGTGTGTCTTGCCTCTGTTTTCCAGGGTCCACACTGAGCAATATAACAGAATCCCATACCTTTTCTGATATCTCACACTATTTCCTAGACACTGCTCAAGGGATGACTGTTTTGCCTTCATGGCTCATCTTCTGTCCCATGAGTACCTTTAGAGCTCAGATTATGATTCCCTCTGTTTTCACGGCCATAGTTCTTGCTCCAATTGTGATGCTGATAGTCAGTTATTTGCTGAATGAGCAGAAGAGTGAATGAGTGAGTGTCGCCATTATTCAAACCCGTCATTTGTTTTCATCACAGCCAGCTGAGCTCATTGGCCCTAGCTGGTAAATGGAAACTTCTGAGCAGAGCGCAAGAGTTCTCTCTTTATGCTTCCTAGGAAAAGCAAGGGCAACCTCTGTCTGTGCTCCAGTATCCAGGGCTGTTAAGACCTGTCCAAGGCACCATATTACACCAAACAAGATAGACAAATCAAGAACTAGAGGCAGGAGGGGGCAACTTACTGAAGACCACACACCTAATTTGGTAGCACAAACAACAACAGAAGGGTTTTGGATTTCTTCCTTGCCCCTCCCCCCACAGACCTCTTTCCTTCTGCCTCACATGTTAAGTAATTGAAGCAATGAACAACTGCTGAGGAATGAATGTGTCAAGTCTCTACTATAATAAGAACGAAAGACTGGCTGGTAGAGCTGGGTGTGGTGATGCTGCCTTTGATCCCAGCACTCAGGAAGCAGAGGCAGGCAGATCTCTGCACTCAAAGCCAGACTGGTCTACACAGCAAGTGCCAGGCAACCTGGGTATGTAGTAAAACCCTGTCTAAAAAAAATAGACTTTAAAAAAAAAAAAAAAAAAAAAAAGAAAGAAAGAAAGAAGGAAGAAGGGAGGAAGGGAAGGAGGGAGGGAGGGAGGAACAAAAGAGGACAGGAAGGGGAAGTGGGAAGGAGGATTGTAGGCCAAGGTCACTGGAAGAGATAACAGCCGAGAAGCTAGGTAAAGAAACAGAACCAATTCTCCAGAAAATATTTCAACCTGATTCATCCCCTTTTGTCTAGCGCCATGAGTGCCCTCTGCCTCAAGTCCCAGCCCCACACCATACCTACCAAACCAGACAAACGAAGAATCAAAGATACGGAGCCATCATCTAAGACCATACAATTATTTAGCAGCCTTTGACCTCCCCCAAGTCTTTTGAGCACCACGAAAGGTTTTGATGCCCAATCCTAGTGTGTGGGGTACCAGGCTAAGGTTCGTCACACACAAGAACTATTGGTGGCACAGCTTGGATAGTGAGGCCAACAGTGACCAGGACAGACAGATACCCATGAAAATGCATAGTGTTCAGAGGAGAGATCAGTAAAGGTGAGAGAGGATTCAATGCTAGCAGTTTTGCAGGGACTGAGAGCTGAGGCAGAAGAGTGTTAAAAAAAGGAGGGGGCGTGGAGGCTACGATCTCAGCAACTGTTCAGATAGGCTCCTTGGAGAAGTTCCAGCTTCCCTTCATTTCTCTCTGAAAGTTTAGCAACTTTTCACTCAGGCAGCCCTATCTGAGTCAGGAAGAAATAATGTCTTCCATCTTCTCAAACGGCCAGGTCCTGGAATTCCGTAGTTCCAAGCTGACCCACAGTCCATATGAAACTCTTTCGATACCAAGGAATCAGATTCTCCTTAGCTCAACACTTTAAGAATGAACTCAAACTGAAGGGCAAAGACAATTTTACTAGAGTTTAAAAAGAATATGTGTAAATCTCAACATCTCTCCAGAGAAGGAGATAAGAAGAAAAGAGCTGTGTCATTTGAACTGTCATAGAGGTCACACACATGCTAATCAAGCAGCCACAGGGAGGTGAGGGAAGACTTGAGAGAAAGAGTAAGGGAGCCTGGAATGTTGGGAAACACAATGTGTGAGGGAAATATGTTTAGAAAGGAGGCGGAAGGAGAAAGAGGAGCCGTCACACTTTTCCGAGTAACTCCAAGAAGCAGGCCGACTTACAAAGCTGCATACCTGTGGCCTGCTAATCTATGGTGCTGGGGTGAGGAATCCGAGAAAGAAAATTAAAGTATATTATTGAAAGACTAATTATTCTGCCTAACTCTCAAGCATGGCTTAAGGTGAATCTGCCTTCCTGTGGGGGGGATGGAGGGCTCCCTTAGCCAAGTAATTGACCAGCCCAGCAGTAATGTTCACTCTCCACCCAAGCCACAGAGTCTCTTCTCTTGTCCAGGAAGTTTTTTCTACTCTAACACTTAGCTATTTTTTTTAAGTGTGTATGTGGTGTGTGTGTGTGTGTGTGTGAGAGAGAGAGAGAGAGAGAGAGAGAGAGAGAGAGAGACAGACAGACAGACAGACAGGCAGGCAGACAGGCAAACAGGCAAACAGGCAGACAGAAAGAGAAAGTATATTAGGCTTTAATTTTTACTTTGAACAGGGTCACTTGCTTACCCTGAGTGCGGCTGGACCAGGAACTTCCAGGGCTCCCCACCTCTCCCCTCCATCTTGCCATAGGAACACTGGGATTCCCAGCACATTGATGACGTTGTCCACCTTTCTACAGGTTCTGGGGATCCAAAATCAACTTCTTACACTTGCAAGGCAGGCCCTTTATCCTCTACTCCCATTCCCTAAGCCCACCCCTTGCGTTTTCATGGCTCATTACACTACCTTTATGAATCTTTACAATGAGCCCCATGAGGTGGGTTATTGGTACCCTACCTTGCCAGCGAGAAAACTGAAGTTCAAAAGGGCTCTGCAACATGTCCAAGGTCATTCTGTTCTTGTTAATGAAACCTGAGCCTAGAGGGTGTGGCTGCAGACAGCGTGTGTACCCGGTTTTACACCGCCCCATCTTTCCGCAGGTCTGTGTCAAATGACATGAACACAGGAAGAAGAGGCATGTGGGGAGAGGGACGGGCACATAATTTCTTAGTGTATGGACTTGGAGAAATGTCCCACACTTAAGAAGTATTCTGTGTCGTATAAGAGCCATTTTTATTGAAACTTATGTACAGAGCCGGCAAGCTGTGGCTGTGGGTAAAGACACCTCCTGCAAAGCCTGATCACCTACCTGAGTTTGATCCCCAGAACCAATGTGGTTGAAGGAGAGAACCCACTCCTCTCCTGTAGATGTCTTTTGACCTTCACATCAGGCACACCCCACCTTTGGGGAAGTACCTTGATGATCAAGCACTTGCCTAGCACACACAAGGCCAGCCCTGCGTTACATCCCGGCATCCGCAAATAAAACAAGCTACTCATCTTTTTTTTTTTTTCTTGCCGAAATGAGGACCAGAGAAGGAATAGAACGCAAATGCATGCACTCAGTCATGCATGCGTGGATTTCCTGTACACACACAGCCCTGTCTAGGGGCTCTGGGGGTGGGAATGGGGGGCGGTGCTGTTCTGGGATCTGTCTCCTGCTGATGTGGACTGGCAGTGTGGAGGGCAACCTCATCCCTGCCTCCCAAGACCTGGCTTAGTTCTGCTGCGGATGTTGCCTTTGCCGTTCTGCTACGGATGTTGCCTTTGCCGTGGCATTCAGCAGTGACAAGGAAAGAATGTGTTTGTCCTCTCTTTCCAGGCTCTACCTGGGTGCGGTGGCCTCTGCTGTCACTAGAAGGCTTCTGTAAATAAAGCCTGCTTAATCTCCTTAGCCTGAGGGCTATATCACCGGAGTCTGGGAGGCAGGAAAGCAGCTCGTGCCTCAGATTCCCCAAATTGTTGGAGGTGGTGGGTGAGCCCCATCACAACCCTTCCACAGAAAGGCCTGCATTGGCTTGTCTGCACATCTGGGCATGCTCTGTGAAGCTGCTTCACCACACAGGGGCTTGGGCAAATACCCTGAATGCCAGGCAATTGAGCCGCTTCCGGGCTGTGACATCCAGTTTCCTTCCACTTGGCAGTTCCCCAGGGTTCCCAAATGAAGTCTCATGGGGCTCCCAACAATAGAGCTTATAGCCCAGAGCTGTATATGAGGGAGCAGAGGGTCTAAGCTAACACAACTAGCAGGTACCTCTCAGAAAAATAACACAAAATAACAGCAATGCCCAGGCTCTTAAAAGGGGTCTAAGGAAACAAAAGAACATGAAGTTTTATACTTAGCAGTATCATGGAAAAACACAAAAACCCCAGCAAAATATTACCTTGCTTCCATGTACTCTCCCAGCCTTTGTCACCCAATTCCTTTAGGTTCTCCTCCTTTCTAGATGTTTTTACCACTTAGATGGGATCTTGGTTTGCTTTGATTGCTATGATAAACACCATGACTAAAAGGAACTCGGGAGGGAAGGTTTTGTTTCAGTTTACAGCTTCTGGTCGAGTTGTAGAGAAGTCAAGGCAGGGACTCTAGCAGGAAGCTGGAGGCAGGAATGGATGCAGAAGCCTTGGAGGAGTGAGTGCTGCTACCTTGAGGCTTGTACACTCCAAGACCACCTGTTGGCCAGGGATGGCTCATTCCTCCAGGGAGCTGTGACTCCATAGCAATTATTAATCAAGAAAATGCCCCCACAGAATTTCTACAAGCCAATCTGATTGGGGGCATTTTCTCAATTGATATGCCTCTTCCCAGGCAACTAAGGCTTCTGCCAAGTGGGCAAAACCAAACAAATGCAACAAACAACAAAAACAACAAGACAGAGGGCATCTTCCAAATTCTGATGTGCTTAGCTTCTGTGAGGTACCTCGGTTTGTGTGATAAATGTCAGCTCCCTGGGAAACTAGACGCAGGAGTCATCAGGCTGCTATTGGGCTGCTGATGTCCTGTGTCAGCACCATGCTACACACAGACAGCAAGGTGCATCAATATACAATACTCTTGTTCTCGTATTCTCCACTGTCACTTTCTGATGAAAGGACTTGCCATAGGTTCTATTTAAGTAGCAAAACAAAGTACAACACAGCGTAGTTGGTTATAATGACATCTTTCAGACTCCAAAGCCTGCACCCACTTTGTCTGCGCCAAACTGAGTTTCTTTCTATGTCCCTGTGACATCCACACAGAGCCATACACACAGTGTCATCGTGCCCAGCACTCCCGAGAAAAGAATGCCTGTCATAGTGTGTTCAAGGGCATGTCCCTTCCTTAAAGTGTTCCAAACACTTACAACTAGGTCCCAGGGAACTTTAGGATGTAATGCCACCATGATCTAAATCCTCCTAAATCTTTATAATTTAATGTGGGTGCCATTGGCCTTTTTATAAATAAGATCATTTCTGCTTTTCGTATGCACCAACTAGCCTGTGCATAGCAGATAGCTATCCCATAATAATGCTGTGAAAGCTGGGTGTGGTGGTGCATGCCTTTAAGCCCAGCACTCAGGAGGCAGAGGCAGGTGGATTGCTGTGAGTTCGAGACCAGCTTGGTCTACAAAGTGAGTCCAGGACAGCGAAGGCTACACAGAGAAACCCTGTCTCCAAAAACAAAAACAAAAACGCTGTGGAAAAAAAAGTCACCCTGAAGTTCATCTACAAGTAAGTATCCTAAGGCCTTGGCCATGCTAGACAAGCACTCTGCCACTGGGCCCAGCCTTGACCCCAGCACTGCTCTTTCTTCTGTAGTTTGGCTAAGCATGGCTTCACGTGTAGATTGGGTCCTGGTCTGACCCTGATTTGTCTTATTTTCCTTGGGCTAGCAGCTTCCCAGGATAAATTCATCTCAGGGGCAATGACAGGTTCCCAGAGGGCAAGACCCACCTGATAAGCACACAGATGACTTTGTTGTTGGTACGTGCTCTAATATATTGTTGTCCAAAGAAAGCCGTGAGGCCAAGCTCAAAGCCCAGGACCTAAATGCACATCCTGACCGCTCCCACAAAAGACTGAAGAAGGAGCACCTGCAATCTATGCTCCACGGTAGAGGACTGGGGAAAAAAAAAAAAAAAAAAACAACTCCCTAACTGCGCATAAGATTTTCAAAATAGACCTCTAATTAACTTCAAATGTGCCATATTATGATATTCTTTACAAATGCTCTAATTTCAAATGTGAAGATATACATGCTATGTTTTATCCTGAGATGGGGTCTCATAATAGCCCAGGCTATCATCAAACTCACAATGTAGACATGGGTGACCCGGAACTTCTGATCTTCCTGTCTCTAACCTCCCAAGTGCTAGGATCACAAATATATGCCACCACACTCGGCTTGTGTGGTGCTGAGGATAGAATCCAGGGTTTGTGTGATGGACAGTGTGAGAGAATATTTTCAAAGATTAGGAGGGAGACAGAAAGCATCAGAGGTTTATTCCTCTCCAAAAAGAGAGTGATAAAATATAAAATGGAGATTTAGAGCTGACTCTCTTGCAGTCTCTTTCTGATGGAAGGACTTGCCATGGGTCCTGTTTAAGCAGCAAAACAAAACACAGCACAACACCACAAGCTCATTGTGTGCTGGAGGCTGGCCTTGAACTCCTGATCTTCTTGCCTTCACTTCCCAAGTGCCAGGATTACTGGGTGTGGACCACACCCAACTGACAACTACTTTGTACAGAGCTGCAAAGACCAATCTGAGACATAAGCTGGAGGTCATTTCTGCATCTCTGGGCTTCATCTACAGCAACTTAGTCTCCTGGAGAGACTCTGTTCATCAACACCCACCTCCCAGTCCCTGCCTCTACCTACAAAAGATTGTTCGGGGAAAGCTCCCGGTCACTGGCTGTTAAGGAATGAGTTGGTTTGCATTCTTTCCAGCCAGTGTGCTCTCATTAGGACCTTGATCTCCTATCTACATGGAAACTAGCTCTCTGCCTGTCAACGAAAACTAACTTTAGCCTGGGGAAACATCAGGAACACAGAAGACAGCAGCTGGAATGTACTGACAGGGAGATAAAAAAACAAAAAGTTAAAAGGCATGCTGGAATTCTAGAGGAAGGGAAAAATACTGTTTTCACATCAATTTTATTTGTTTTTTTGTTTGTCTTTTTGTTTTTCAAGACAGAGTTTCTCTGGGTAGCCTTGGCTGTCCTGGACTCATTTTGTAGATCAGGCAGGCCTCGAACTTACAGAGATCTGCCTGCCTCTGCTTCCCAGAGTGGTGGGATCACAGGTGCACTCCACCACACCTGGCAATTATGCATTTTTAAACTCTAGAAAGAGTATTAAAACAACTCAGAGATCACTTGTGTCTAATGGAATCATGAGCAGTTTCCAGTCTTTTTACCTTATTTTTACATTCTATTTCTAGTCTTTTTACCTTATTTTTACATTCTATTTCTTCTCTTCTAATCACATGTTACTTCTGCAGTGAAAGGAAGTGGTGTACAGTTGACACGTCTCTCTTCTGGAAATGGCCAGACAACAGCAGCAACAAAGAGTGTTTCCAATGTGCCTCATCCACGCTGCCCTAGCACATTAAATTTGTGAAACTGCCAAAGCCCTGCTTGCAATCAATGATGATGAGCCTATGTGTGTCAAGTTGGCTGGACCCTGTGTCCAAAATCAACCTGTTTAAGGTTGATGACAAGAAACTAGAAGAATGGACAGATGCCTGAAAAACTGACCAAGAGGAGAAAGCCCCATTAAATGGTTGGTTGTAATTGTATATCACGATTATGGAGTATGGCAAAAGCTCTCAGGCCAAGAATGCCATCAAAGAGTACCTCAAATGGAAGAAATGAAACAAGTGAAAAATTTGGCTCATTTTAAGAAAAATAAAGTGATTCTCGTCAAGATATGAAGTCTAGTAAAGAAAACTACAAGAGAGAGACTTGGCTGTTGCCAACTCAAGTGATGGAGGAGGTCCACGCCTTCTGAGTTTTGGGACCTTTCGGCCAATCTCTCCATTGTGTTTACCTCCCCTCAGTCTGTATGAAGTGTGAGTGTCAGAACCACAGGAGACAAGATGGTAAACTAGATATGTGAGTGTGAGGTTTCTCAGTCTATACTCAGGTGACACCATTACTGGAAAGACATGAAAAAATATATATTCACTCCGATAGAGGATGACAATACCAAAGTAAGGATAGCACAAAAAGCAAACTTGGTGAACTAATAAGTTTTATTGCTGTTGCTTAGAGTAGTATTGGTAAGGAGTTTACTGGGGAAGAAATGACTCAAAGACCGTTGCATCACTAAAGCCCACCCCAGCATGGGTGACAGCTCAGAAATCCCTAGAGCTGTCAACCTGACAACCATACAGTTTGGCTTGCCTCTTTCAGGCAGCTTAGCTTGCCAGAGAATGGCTTCTCAGCAGCCTGTATTTGACTCTCGGCACTGCACACACCAGGCTCGGTGGTATGCATCGACAATCCCAGCACAGAAGTAGAGGCAGGAGGATAAGATGTTCAAGGTTATCCTCGGCCAGCCTGGGCTACTTGAGATTTTGCCTCCAAGTAAATGTGTGTGTGTGTATTTATACAAAGAAACACACACACACACACACACACACACACACACACACACACACACACATACACACACATGGATTTGAGTTTTAATTATGCACCCTATATTTCCAAAGTTAAAAAATTTAAGTAAATAGTATTTCACAAAAAGGCAAACATTTGGGGAGGGGGGAAATCTGAACTTTGGGCAAGATGCTTTGTTTGGTAAACATACTTGCAGTGCCATGTGGCAGCATGCACTGGATTCCTGGATCCCAGGTTTAAAAAAAAAAATCTCCAGGCTTGGTACTCACACCTGTAACCTCAACACTCCTACAGTGAGCTGACAGGTAGAAACAAAAAACTCTCATGAATGCTCATGGGCCAGCTAGCCTGGAGTATCGCAGATGCTTATGGACCAGCTAGCCTGGAGTATCATGGTTGCTCATGGACCAACTAGCTTGGGATAGCTGCTCAGCAGAAACTCCAAGAAAGATCCTTCCTCAACAAGGTAGAAGAGAACCAGCTTCCAGAAGTTGTCCTTTGACCTCCACACACATGCTCTAGCGCAATCACACCCCCATAAACACATGTATGCAGTGGTGGGAATAATAATTTTAAGCTTTTTTGAACTTTATTGAGTTTTCTGAAGGGCAGATAGGCAGAACCATAAAACAGAATGGAAAATATCACTGTGAGGCAGAGAAGATTGTCATGGTAACTGAGCAAATTTCAAAAGCATGAGCCACACAAACCTAGCTAAGGACACAGGAAAAGGTCTCTAGGCAAAGGGAAGAAAAGGACACAGGGCTTGCAGTGGGAAGGGGCACACCTCACACAGTGACTGGAGGTGAGAGGAGCAAAGTAGATAGCTCCCTGGGGGAGGGGCTGCTGGGCAAGGAGTCGGTATCTGTGTGAATTGTCTCTTCCACTACCCTGGGACTTCCGAAGGCAGCTGTCAGCTCCCACTCACATCTAACTTTACACAGTGACACAGGGTTGAGAATCTATGGAGCAAATCTTCAATTTATGGAGAGTGACAGAACCAAGGTGAAACAGAGGAACTCCTGGCATAGTTAGGTGTTCGGTGTCCTGGATGTTTTCGTGGCCCTGCTATTCTGTCCACTTATCCCTTCCGTTGAGACTACAGGTCACAGAGAGCTGTCAGTAGGTGTAAGCTGTAGTCTCCAGTTTGGCTCTGTCCTCCTTTGTCTTATGCCTACGATGGATCAGAATCAGGGTTGGAAGGAGGGATGAATCCTTTACCGAGCCATCTCAGACACCTCCACATTGACACTCCCCTTCTCTTCCCTAGTGAACTCTGACCTTTGGGGCTCCAGCATTGACGTGATCATGTGCTTATGGTGCCATTGCTTCTCCTAGAACATCTGACCCTTTGGTTTTGGTTCTTGTGGAATGATCTGACTCTTATTCCTTCATTCAGTTGTTTAATGAATGGGACACAGAAAGCTCAGTTTTACACTGGGCTGGCAAGCCTGTGAGAGTCAGCAACAAGGCAGAAGCACATATAAAAATAAAGGCCAGATACATAGGACAGTATAAAGTGCTACGTGCAGATCATCTGCAGGCATCTTCAGACTGAATGCCTAGGGAATGGTGTTGAAATGGAAACCTGAATGACAAGTCACCAGGGAAGAAAAGTCTGGAGAAAGAACATTCTAGACCAGTGGTTCTCAACCAGTGTGTAGGTTGAGACTGGTTTTTTTTTGGGGGGGGGGCAGGGGACAGTGTCAAAGGACCTTTTCATAGGGGTCACCTAAGACCATCTGCATATCAGACACTTACATTATGAATCATAACAATTATGAAGTAGCAATGAAAACAGTTTTGTGGTTGGAGGTCACCACACCAGGAGGAACCGTATTAAAGGGTCGCAGCACTAGGAAGGTTGAAAACCACCGACATAGACAGAGGATGCAGCCTGTGCAATCGCAAGGGCATGAGAGTCCTTAACGAGTTCAGGAAGCAGAACTGAGGAGGTCACAGCCAATACGTTCACAGTGATGGAGAACATGATACAAGTTGAAGTGGTCGAGGAAGGAGGTGAAGGAAGAAATATAATAAAGGGAAACTCAAAGAGTAGGCCACTAATACTAGAAGACCGCCAGGCAGTTCTGAGAAGAAGCCTTTCAGGACCCCTCAAATGCCCCCAAGAAGAACAAGAACCAATCACTGTAGACTCGTGATGCACTTGGAATGGGGAGGGAGACAGTGTGCCAGTGATCTCAGCAAAGAAGCTAAAAGCGCATTTACCGAAGACACAAAGAGCCCCATGCATCGTCACAAGGGAAAGTCCAACCATCACCAGCTGCGCATTTGTTAATGACTTTTCGGGAACATAAGAGGTGGGGAAACCCATGTTCTCAAACCTGGCTTATGGAGCTGATGGTTGGGCATTCTTGTTGCTGACTGGTACCGAATGTTCAAGTGGAATGGTTAAAGCATGGGCAAGCTCCTCTAGGCAATACCCCAGCCAAAGAAGAACTTCCTTTTTCTTAACTCTGTCGTGCCAAGAGTGACTCTCCTAGCTGGAGACTTCTCAACTATGACCAATAACCATTACAGCAGGTACACAGAGAAAGGCAGCCATCAGGAGGTCTTGAACCCACTACTCAGACGGAAATCCTCTCTGCACTGGGCTATGAGGTCTTCCGTCTAACTTGCAGTTGTGTGTTGGGGTGGGGGTGGAGGCAGTAGTTTGGGGGTTGTTTCTAGTAACCAACTCTTAAGACTCTTAAGCTAGAAGGAAGCTTGCAGGGTCAAGGTTCATCATAGGACAGTTGGAATTTATTCTGATCCTGAAGATGCAGGCACCACGGAGGGAGTCTCCACCTCATGGTCTTTTGAGACCCCCAGTATGATGTGATATATCTGTCATCTAACCGTACACGTTCTAGACTCACACACTTCCCAGATCACTCTGTTGCAGCTGGAGGAAGAAGCCTTTGGTATTAGTTGGAGCACTTCCTCCTTTGATCTGTGTGCCATGCTATCGGCGGCAGAAATCAGAGCGCAGTACTATGCTTTGGTGTAAAGCCAAAGGAAGAACCACTAAATTCCCCTCCCCCCTCACCCCCCTGCCCAGGAGCTCCCCTCACTTACAATGCCAGGGGGCAGCTTGGCAGGGAGCCCAGCAGAGGAAGTTGTTGACCTCTTGTGTCCCTTTGAGATCCCTATTTCCAACCTGTCCTCCAGAGAGCGGGAGCCACTGAACTCGTGGGGAGTCTTGGATAAGCCAAGGTGCCCGTGTATTCCACCAGGAACAGTTATTACAAAAGACCAGAGGGTTGTGCAGGAGGGAAAGAACAGCCAAGGGTTCGAGTTTTCTGTCTGAGCGTGAAACAGGATGAGGCTTCTAAAACGCCTCTTCCCCTTCCCCAGTGAAAGGCGTTTGATTCCTTTCCACCAGCAAAGTTCTACTAAGTGTCTGTCATGTGCCAAGCAGCCTATGGTCCAACTCTCAGGGAGCTCCCAAGAGCTGAGAACTCAATTAGCCAGAGTGGGGCTGGCAAACTGTGGGGCCACTGACCAAATGAAACTTGCGATCTATTTTTATATGCCCCACAAGCTAAGAAGAAATTTGACCTTTAAAAAAAAAAGTTCTTTTAAATCAGGGTAGGAGCTCCATGTTGTAGTGCTGACAACCAGATGAAATTCTGAGTGCCCATCAACGAAGTTTGGGTGAACCACAACCACGCCCAAATGTTCACCCATCATCCATAGCTGCTTCTGCCCAACAGTGGCTAAACTAAATAGTTGCAACTAAGATAGTGTGGCCTGGAAGGTTGGCTTTCTGGACAGTCAGGAAACCTTCACCTACCCCTGGGCTAGAATGATGTCTCTAACAGCTTTTGCACAAAAGGTCACTTTCAAGTCCTCTGTTTTTGTTCAAGTGTCTCCATCAGAACACACACTGAATTTGGTTGCCAATAGGTGGGTTTAATTAAGAGGGATTGATGTCATTCTCAGGAGACTAGGTCAGTACTCACAACTGTGGGTTGTAAGAAATTACACACACACACACACACACACACACACACACACACACACACACACACACACACATCTTGGCTGTTCCTTTCTTCCTTCTACCACAAGGCTCTCACCTGAAACCAAACAATAGCGCCATGATACTCTCAGACCTTCAGAGACATTAGTTAATAAGCAGTACTTTTCTTTATAGACTACAACGTCGCTTGTATTCTAGAATATAACAGAAAACAAAGTATATACTATTATTTATAACAGATAATTTAGTTACTTGGTTTAACTACCACATTATGGCTGTGTGGTATTTCTAATATTTCTAGAGTACTTAAAAAACAACAACAACCATAACTCACTAGGAAGTTTTTGAAGTGAGATCAGATCAAGCAGAAAGGGCCTGTGGGTAATAGGGATGGGTAACGTGGGTATGACTCTACTTTCAATTCAGAGCCCTACCACTAAAGGAAAATGTGATTTGGGACAAATTGTTGTTTAATTTCAGTCTTCCTCAGTGTTGGGATCTGTAACATGGGTACATTGTGAATTTGGGTAAAATGAAAACAATAAAAAGCACCTCAGATAGTGTCTGCCACACAGGAAGGGCTGGCTATTAGTTTGCCTGATTTTCTGTGCTGAGGATTGAACCCAGAGCTTTGAAGAGCCTAGGCAAGAATCCGTCCTTGAGCCATACCTCCACCTGTAGCCACAGTCATAAGAAATGTCACAACGTCTCGCTTTCTTTACACACTGATGTTTTTCATGGGTAGCCATGCTGGCTGGCATGAATTTGGTCTTCTAATGAAGATGGGCAACTTGTTTGTTTTAAACAATGTCTTAAGGGGAACTGTAACATGAACAGAAGATTCTCTGAGGGAACCCATCACAAAAACCAATAACGAAAACACAATGTAAGTTTATTTTCTGCACCACACAGGGGTCAGCCAAAAGCTCATCCAAGAAGTCAAGAAGGCACCATCTACTCTTAAAAAGAGGTCTCTTTGGAGCCAGGTGTGGTGGCTTACACTTTAATGCCACATGTAGGAGGCAGAGGCAGGTGACCAGCATGGTCTACAGAATGAGTCCCAGAACAGCCGAAGCTACATGGTGAGACCCTGTCTGGAAAAACAAAGCAAAACAAAACAAGTCTCTGTGATAACAATTTCAACAGAGTCTTCAAAGACTCCAAGGGAGAAACTAAAAACAACTACACATTAATGCCAACAGCCAAGCTAGAGAGGAAAGCTACAGCGGCTGCTCAGAAACCAATGCAAGCTCACACTGCAGCACCACCACCACCTGAGATAAAGATGTTATTCAGTGCTATCTGATAACTTTGAAGTTCCGTACCAAGATAATGTTTTTCCATGCATGTTACTTTGAGCTTTGATGTAATTTTGCACAAGCAGAACCGAGAGAGCAATTTTGGTCAATGTTGCGAAATTAATAAAGAAATAAAGAATTACATCTCTAGAAAACTCAGTGGAGAGAAGATGTCACCTTTTTATTTTTATTTATTTTCTGGTTTTTCGAGACAGGGTCCCTCTGTGTTGCCTTGGCTGTCCTGGACTCACTTTGTAGACCAGGCTGGCTCGAACTCACCAGCCTCTGCCTCCCGAGTGCTGGGATTAAAGGCGTGTGCCACCATGCCCTGCTTGACGCCACCTTTTTAAAGTCACCCTTATCTGTGGGACACACTTGAGTGTCTAGACCTGATAGGTAGGCATCAGTGTTACTGAAGGGGAAAACAACTCTAAACACACAAAAGCCTCTTCTACAAGGTACACCCCAGGCTACACAGCCCTCTGAGCAACTATCAGCAGTATGTAACAGTGAAGCGGGCAGAGTCCTGGCCAGTGAGTCACAGGAGATGGGCTCTTCACTGTCTGTGTGACCTTCAATGAACCACTTAGCCCCGACCTCGTTTTCACATCGGAAAAAGGAGCAGAAGCAGACTGGAGGAACTAACTGCAGGCTGAATGAACTTCAGGCTTCCCCTAAACGGTCCAGAACTGTGACCTTTAAGGTACAAGCCAGCAGCATGACTTTGTCATCTCTGCTGCTAAACATAGCCAACGTGTGGGTCTATTACCAGAGGCACGTGTGGGGGGGCCGGTAAAGTGGCTAAGCCAATTCACAAATCTTCTGAAACTGTGTTTGGTGGTTTTGCTTCTTTCCTGTGAAAGAAACTCATAAGAAATGAAGAGCTGGATTCAGGCTCGCCTTTTTACCTTTTCTTAACATCTGTCACGGTCAAGTGGAATGTGTCCTGCCGTGGCCCCGCCTTCAGGAAGTTCATGACACAGTAGAAGGTTGTCATCTCCAGAGCAGCTTTTTGCGTGTGTAGTACAGTGGCCGGGTGGAACCAAGGAGAAGCTGAGAAATCTCTGAGACATTTCCCTTTAGTTATATACAATCTTGGGGTTTTGGGTTTTTCTGTTTTTTTTTTTGTTTGTTTGTTTTTGCTTGTTTGTTTGTACTGGGGGTGGAAGCCAGAGCTTTGGAAATGCTAACAAGTGTTATTCCGCTAAGCTATACCTGATTCTATCATCATTGTTGTCATCCTCACTGCCATCACCATCACCACCATCACCATCATCATCATCGTCATCATCATCATCACCACCACCACCACCATCACCATCATCACCACCACCACCACCACCACCATCACCATCATCACCACCACCACCACCACCACCATCATCATCATCATCACCATCACAATCATCATCGTCGTCAAATTAGTTTTGGGGACATGATTTCATTTGACCCACACTTTCCTTGAACTCCCTACATAGCTGAGAATGACTTTGAACTCCTGATCTTCTGTTTCAGCTTCCCAAGTAATGGAATTACAGATATGCATCGCCAAACACAGACAGTAGTTTTGTTTTTGTTTTTAATTGTGGTTCGGCATGCCTCTTTTCCTATCCTTTCCTACATGTCCACCCACCTTTATAGCTTTAGTCAAGGAAATCTGTTTCTTCTCTTTGCCCTTACACGTCAAGATATGACACTTGGCCCTGCAAGCAGGTGGTGGTGGCTGTATCCATCAGTTGCAATGATACAGCCATCAGACTTGGGGCAACTATAGCATCTCTATTCGAAACACAAAGAAGAGACGCAGTGACAATTTTTAGAAAGATAATCTTAAGCTGCCAGGTCACTACTTCCCCAACCATTTATTTGAAAGTTTCATGATTTTATTTTTATGTTCAGCTGAACAGAACTCCTTTGTGCATACATACCACACTTCCACTATTCATTCATTTGTTAAAGGACGTCTAGGTTGCTTTCATTTTTCTGGTTACTGTCACTATGGCAACACTGGATGCTGCTGAACAAGTGTCTGTGGAGTAGATGTCAAGTCTTTTGGGAAAATGCCCAGGAGTAGTATAGCTGAGTTTTACAGTAAATTTATTTTTAGTCCTTTGAGGATTCTCCATACTGACCTCCAGAGAGGCTGCACCAGCTTATACTCACGCCAACAGTGAACGAAGGGTCCTCTTTTGCCACAGCGGCTCCAGCATTTGTGGTCAGCTATTTTGTTGACCCTCACCATTCTGATTGGAGTAAGATGAAATCTCAAAGTTGTTTTAATTTGCATTTCCTTAATTGCTAAGAAATTAAGGTATTTCTTAGCCCGTTTTCTATTAAGGCCCTAGTCCAGTTTTTAATTGGGTCATTTCTTTCCCTGACTTTTTGAATATATACATTCTGGGTGATAACCCTCTGTCAAAGGTATAGCTGGCAAAGATTCTCTCTCACTCTGTGCATTACTTCTGCATTCAATTGATTGTTTCTTTAGCTATGCAGAAGCTCTTTGGTTTTCTGGGGTTACATTTGTCAATTACTGACTGGCCTTCATTCCTGGGCAAGTGGAGTTTTACTCAGAACGGCCTTTCCTACACTTACATCTTGTAGCAATTGTGTATTCTAACAGTTTCAGTGTTTCAGGTTTCAAATTGGAACCTTTGACTTAATTAGCTTTAATTTTTGTATAGGCTGATATAGTTGGAATTTCATTCTACATGTAGACATGCAGACTTCCCAGCACTATTTCTTGAAGATGCTGTCTTTTCTCCAGTGTGTGTTTTTAGCCTCGTTGTCAAATATCAGGTAGCTGTTGTTATGTGTGCTCATGATTGAGTCTTCTATTATATTCTGTTGGTCTACCTGTCTGTTTTGTGCCAGGACTGTAATTGTTTTACTGCTAAAACTCTATATAACTATCTTGAAGTCTGGAATAACAATCCCTCCTGTATTGTTTTTTTGTTTGTTTGGTTGTTTTGTTTTTTTGTTTTGTTTTGTTTTTTTGCTCAGGGTAGCTTTGGCTATCTGGAGTCTTTTCTAGTTTTCGTGAATTTTAGGATAATTCTTTCCTATTTCTATGAAGAGTGTTGTAGGTATTTCAACTGGGATTGCAACAGGTCTGAGAATTACTTTGGTAGGATGGTCATCTTCACACTATTAATTCTGATGCATGAACATGGGATGCCCTTTAGTTTCATTTTTTTTCAATCTCTTTCTTTAGAGATTTGGAGCTTTTACTGTAGAGGTCTTTTACTTCTTTGGTTAGGTTTATTCCAAGAATCTATGAACACCTTGCTAGACCAGCATAATCCTTTACTACATTCTAAGTCTTATCCTTATGCTCACAGATAAGTGTAGCTACCACCTTCACCAAAGAAGCCTCTTTTACAGCAAATGGACCATCACAGAAACCCGCAACTGAATGCAGTGCAGAGATCAATGGATCAGGGGAAGCCTGATGCCAGAGGGTACATCTACATCACCACTCTTGCGTCTATAGCTCAGGGAACATTGTGGAAGAGGGGCAGAAAGACTGTAAGAGTCAGAATACCATGAGTCTGCTGTGAACCAGTCTTTCCTAGAAATGGAGGCATAAACAAAACTGGAAAATGGCAATATTAAATGGGTGTGTTAATGTGGAAGGGAAAATTTTCCTCAGGGTCCCATCCCTAGACAAAGAATTACATGCAGCTAATGGTTGCTGGGAAAAGGAAAGTTAATTTCTCCCAGGGATGAACCCCTTATTGGTTGCCCAATGCAAAGTAATTATCCCTGACGCCACATACAACAACAAAACAACAAAATTGGCTCAGCACATTGTATTTATATACTTGTGCATGTGTGTGTGTGTGTGTGTGTGTACTGAAAATAATCAGCGAAAAAGAGGCTATCAATTTGAGAGTGAGGGAACATGGGAGGGGTTAGGGCTGGAGAGAGAAAGGAAGTGGGAAAATGATGCAATTATATTTCAATTAAAAATACATTGAAGAAAGAAAGACAGTTTGGCCTGGTGACACACACCTTTAATTCGAGCACTTAGGAGGCAGAGGTTGGCAGATCTCTGAGTTCGAAGCCAGTCTGGTCTATACAGTGAGTTTCAGGGCAGCCAGGGCTATACAGAGAAACGAGAGAGAGAGAGAGAGAGAGAGAGAGAGAGAGAGAGAGAGAGAGAGAGAGAGAGGCAGAGAGAGAGAGAGACAGAGAGAGAGAGAGACAGAGACAGAGACAGAGACAGAGAAAGACAGAGAGAGACAGAGAGACAGAGACAGAGACAGAGAGAGACAGAGAGAGAGGAGGGGGGATGAGAAGAAAGGGTCTTTCCACAGCTGCTGTCTAAGATGGTGCTGCAGAAAGACAAGAAACATAAGAAGTCAACCTGGACTTTACTCATTTGATAGAAGATGGAATTTTTGTCTGGAAACTTTGAACAGTTTCTACAGGAGAAGGTTAAAGTCAATGGAAACACTGGAAGTCTTAGAAATCTTGTTCAAATTGAGCACTTGAAGAATAAAATCATGGTTGTTTCTGAAAAAGGGTTCTCTAAAAGGTATTTAAAATATCTTACCAAGAAATAGCTTTACAAATAATAATCTCTGAGACTGGCTTTGTGTGGTTGCATCTAACAAGGATGCTTATGAACTTGGTTATTTCCAGAATCTCTAGGATGAAAAGGGTCAGAGTCTGAGGAGTAGTTGGCTTTTGCTTTTAATAAATTGGAAGTATGCTAAAGAAAAACAAAACTAAAATTTGTGGGCTGGAGAGATGGCTCAATGGTTAAGAGCACTGTCTGCTCTTCCAGAGGTCCTGAGTTCAATTCCCAGCAACAACATGGTGGCTCACAACCACCTATACCCTATAATGCCCTTCTCTGGAGTGCAGGTGTTACATGCAGATAGAACATTCATATAAATAAATAAAATCTTTTTAAAAAAAAAAAAACTAAAATTAGACTTTACCAGCAAATAAAAATCGTTGTACTCTATAAGAAAAGGAAAGAAGATCGGTAGGTAGGAAGGAAGGAAGGAAGGAAGGAAGGAAGGAAGGAACGAAGGAAGGATCATGCACAGACAGGATAACAGACTTGTTGCTCTTCAAAATGGTATTAAATAGATTAGGACAAAAACCAATAAAGCGAAACGCGGGCGGCGGCCCGCAGCCCCGCAGTTGCCCTTTTAGTCCCTTCACTCCTGTCTCGGTGCCAGCGCTCCCGGGATGGCCTCCCAAAACCGCGACCCAGCCGAGCCCAGCGGGAGCGCCGCCCAGGGCCCTGTGGGCAAGAGGCTACAGCAGGAGCTGATGACCCTCATGACATCTGGTGACAAAGGAATTTCCGCCTTCCCTGAATCAGACAACCTGTTCAAATGGGTAGGAACCATTCATGGTGCTGCCGGCACGGTATATGAAGACCTGAGGTATAAACTCTCCCTGGAGTTCCCCAGCGGCTACCCCTACAATGCATCCACAGTGAAGTTCCTCACCTGCTACCACCCCAATGTGGACACCCAGGGCAACATCTGCCTGGACATTCTCAAGGATAAGTGGTCCGCACTATATGATGTTAGGACCATCTTGCTCTCTATCCAGAGCCTTCTAGGAGCATTTAAGAAGTACCTGCAAGAAAC